>NW_016108120.1:295339-298075 GCF_001604975.1 Cebus imitator | reverse complement strand
AAAAAAAAAAAAAAATGAATAAATAAATAAATAAAATAAAAACCCTTGATCATAACCGCACAGCCCCTCCTTGGATGCCTGGGCCTCACTCACGTGACCAACACTCGCTTCAAATGCTCCCTGTGTGGACACGGCCACCGGGACTCCGCGTGCTGAAGCTCTGATCTCAGCCTCTGCCCTGCACCTTGAACATTCCAGCCTTTTCTTCTGCCCTCCCCACCCCCTGGCTGCCCCGTGACAAATGAACACACCCTAGCTCATCATGACGTCGCTCACCTCAAGGCCTCAGCCTACACGGCAGGCTCTGCC
The DNA here is from genome assembly GCF_001604975.1 of Cebus imitator. Taxonomy (NCBI): domain Eukaryota; kingdom Metazoa; phylum Chordata; class Mammalia; order Primates; family Cebidae; genus Cebus; species Cebus imitator. The sequence goes on along the minus strand of NW_016108120.1, from coordinate 297,766 downwards.
TGGAGTTCCATTCTTCTGGAGCCTCCACCGAACTCCTACTCGTGCTACAAAACCCAGATCCCATGCTCCATTTTCAAGAAGGCTAGCCTGGGCGTTCAGCAAAGTCTGCAGGATTTCCCCCTGCACCAGACTCCCTGGGCTGTCTCTGCCCCTCTGTCCCAGGACGTGTCCTGAGACTGGGGTTTGAGCCTGGGAACTCAGGTCTGTGTGGGTCATAGGCTAAGTTCTTAACCCGGTCCTGGGGACGGGGGATGCTAACGCCTTCACTGGCCTTCTGGGACCCCTTGCAGCTCCCTGAGTCCCAGTGTGCTCTGGGAGTTTTGCCAATTCTGAAGGCTGAGAACAGGGTGCGGCCCCACCCCTCCCCCGGCCGCCCCTCCCCCGGCCGCCCCTCCCGGAGGCCTCCGTCCATATAAATCTAAATCCCCACCCAAGACCCTTCCAACCTTGCTCCCAGCCCAGCTGGGACCTTGGAGCTGCCGTATTGAATGGACTGATGGAATCTGGGAGAGTGAGACCCGCAGGCCCGTGGTAGGAGTGCCACCAATGACCACGGAGGGCTCCCTGTGCACCAGGCAGGCGGTTACCCCTGAGCTGCTTCACTCCGTCGGAGCCTGTCGCAGCCCCTGCGCCCGTTCTGGACAGGAGCAGGTGCCACGCGGGGAGAGGGGCCAGCAGCTCCTGGCACCGTGCACCGGCACGCCCCACACCTGCCTCCGCTCCCACTGCACCTGCCTGTGCCGTGGCCAGGAACGGCCACGCTGTGCTCAGGGCAGCCCAGTGAGATGGGCCGGGCCTGGGAGCCACAGTCTAGATGGCGGAGAGGCCGGGGCTCAGCCTCACATCCGACTGAGCACCTACCAAGTACTGCGCCTCGATGTGGCTGCGGTTTTTTTTTTCTAATTTTTTTTATTTTTCTGAGATGGAGTTTAACTCGTCGCTCAGGTTAGAGTGCGGTGGCGCGATCTCAACTCACCACAACCTCTGCTTCCCGGTTCAAGCGATTCTCCTGCCTCAGCCTCCCTAGTAGCCGGGACTGCAGGGGCGCACCACCACGCCGGCTAATTTTGTGCTTTTGGTAGAGACAGGGTTTCTCCATGTTGGCCAGGCTGGTCTGAAACTCCTGACCTCAAGGGATCCGCTTGCCTCAGCCTCCCAAAGAGCTGGGATCACAGGAGTGAGCCACCGTCCCCGGCCTTTTAACTTTTTTTTTTTTTTTGAGACATTGTCTCAGTCTGTCACCCAGGCTGGAGTGCAATGGCGCGACCTCAGCTACCGCAACCTCCGCCTCCCAGGTTCAAGCGATTCTCCGGCCTCAGCCTCCTGAGTTCTTAACCCAGTTCCCCCAGACATACATGGTCCGGCTGGGATCCCAGGCACGCACCACCACGCCTGGCTCGTTTTTGTATTTTTAGTAGAGACGGGATTTCGCCATGTTGGCCAGGCTGGTCTCGATCTCTTGGGCCTCAAGTGATCTGCCCGCCTCGCCCTCCCAAGTGCTGGGATCAGCAGCCTGAATCACCGCACCGGGCTGGGCCGATTGTTTTTAATATTATGAATGTTAACGTTTTTGTTACTGTTGTTAACGAAACTGAGTTGTGGAGCCCTTAAGCAATCTGCCTGAGTCCAAGCAGCAAGGAAGTGCAAACACAGGAAGGAAATACAGGTCTTCACCTCCCTGCAGCTCTTTCTCCTTCCATTCTCCTTATCAGTGAAAAAACAGAGAGGGACAGCAGCTTGCCTGAGGTCTCACAGCAACTAGGAGGTGGAGCAGGCTGGAGAGCCTGGCCCTGCCGCTTCCTGCCCCACTAATTGGAGGCCTGGATCTAAGGGGGAAGGAGACCTCTCGGTGCTTCTAGGGGGAGACCGGAGGAGCAGGGAAGCCTCCCGCCACCCGCCACCCGCCCGCCTGCCTTACCCTCACTGGGCCTCCGGACGAGCGAGTAGGCGGGGCCGGCCACCCTGGTGCAGTCGTGCTTGATGAAGCCCACCGTGGGCGGCAGGACGTACAAGCCTGGCCCCGAGCCTGCAGCCCAAAGCCCTCAGGTCACTGCCTGGGCCCAGATTCCCCGAGGAAGGAGCCCCAGACCCAGCTCCTGAGCCTCAGCCTGGGCTCCCCTCTCCCTCCATGGTGACGGCTGGGGTCTGGGGAGCCAGAGGCTGCCGCCCTCCGTGGACAAAGTGTGAGGCCGGCATTGTGAGTCAGACACGGATCACAGAGGGAAGGCTGGGGTAGCAGGCCTCACCCTGGGGCACAGGCGGGGAGACCGGGACCTCCCAGACATACACAGTGAAAGGCAGCGACACTGCGCCTCCCAGAGATACAGGGTCACAGGTGGGGACTCTGAGGCCTGGGCCTCCCAGAGGCACAGGGTCACAGGTGGGGAAACTGAGGCCCAGGCACAGAGATACAGTCACAGGTGGGGA
>NW_016108120.1:290110-294729 GCF_001604975.1 Cebus imitator | reverse complement strand
GTCACAGGTGGGGAGACTGAGGCCTGGGCCTCCCAGAGATACAGGGTCACAGGTGGGGAAACTGAGGCCCAGGCAGAGATACACTGTCACAGGTGGGGAGACTGAGGCCTGCGCCTCCCAGAGATACAGGGTCACAGGTGGGGAAACTGAGGCCCAGGCAGAGATACACTGTCACAGGTAGGGAGACTGAGGCCTGGGCCTCCCAGAGATACAGGGTCACGACGCCATGTGTTGTGGCTTCTGCAGAATCCCATTGCCACAGGGGTCAGGAGAGACCACAGAACCAGCCTCAGGCCCCGGCTTGGAGCCTGACTCCGCTGCTCATGTGGGTGAGGAAACTGAGGCCCGGCCTGTGCCCTCACCGAGGCCAGCAGCTGACATGGCTGGCAGAGCAGCCTCCGCCCCCGCGCCCCCCGCCCCACCCGAGTCGTCTAGGTGCCCGTCCCAGAGGGCCAGGCTGGGAACACGGCTGCCTCCCGCACGATCTCTGCAGCTCTGCCCACTGCTGCACCCACAGCCCCTGGCAACGGCTGGGCCCACAGAGCACTCAGCATCCGCTGACAGACACACTCGGGGCACGGAAACCCCGCGTCCACACCCATCCTGCCGGAAGGAACACTGAGGTTTGGGGAAGGGCAAGGACTTGTCAGAAACTCCTGCCTCCTGCTGGACTCCCAGAACATTCCAGAAGCCCCAGAAGTGAGGAAGTGGAGCAGGAAAGGGTCCCACCCGTCCCCCGCGGCCGGCACGCACCGTTCTCCAGGGTGGCCATCCCACAGGACTTCCTCAGGCCGGTCTTCGGAATCTGGCTCTCCGTCACGCACCGGCCCAGCCGTGGGGCATGGTCGCAGCTGAGGGTCCCCATGGTGGGCAGGCAACGTCCCTGCAGCACCCACGGGGCCCGGTGCCACCTCCCGATCCCTCAAAGCTCTGGCAGCCACAGGCCCAGGCACCGTCCCCACCTTCACAGCCTCCCACACCCTGCCACCACCACGGCCACACAGACGGCCCCTTGTCCCGCCCCAGGGAGTCGCGGGGCCCTGGCCCGAGGCGGGCTGGTCGGACGGACACCGGCCTGGAAGTGGGGCCGGGATCAAGTGTCGGCCAGGAGAGAGTCCGGTGTCAGCAGTGAGTCTCCCGGGAGCAGGTGGAGCTGGGCCGCGAGGGCCAGGGCCGGCCCCGGGGAACTAAACCCACAAACATGACACCCACAGCCTCACCGCAGGAGGTCCTGGCGGGGTCAGGGCGGCGTGGCCCCGTTTCTGCACCGGGGTGCAGCCCACAGTCAGACAGCAAGCTCACCACTCTGGGAGCTGCAGCTCTGCGCCACAAAGCATTCACTTCCTCATCCTGTCACTCATCCATCCCACGCGCACTTACTGGGGACCTACTGTGTACCTGTCTCTGTTTGGGGTGGTGAGAATGGGACAGGAACAGACAGAAAGGCAGCAGCTGGGGCCGGGCGCGGTGGCTCACGCCTGTAATCCCAGCGCTTTGGGAGGCCGAGGCGGGTGGATCAGGAGGTCAGGAGATCGAGACCATCCTGGCCAACATAGTGAAACCCCGTCTCTACTAAAATCCAAAAATGCAGCCCCGTGGTGGCGGGCGCCTGTCGTCCCAGCAACTCGAGAGGCTGAGGCAGGAGAATGGCTCGAACCCGGGCAGCGGAGGTTGCAGTGAGCTGAGATCACGCCACTGCCCTCCAGCCTGGGGACAGCGAGACCCCACCCCTCCACCCCCCACAAAAAGGAAAAGAAGCAATGTTCTCAGGGTGAGAGGGAAAATCACCAGCAGGCGTGGTCCGCGGACGCCGTCTGGGGTGTATGAGGAGGTGCTGAGTGTGAGGGAAGGCAGGGCTGGGGCCCAGGGTGCTGGTGTGGGTGCAGCCGGAGTATCAGCGCCGGCCCCGCGGAGACCGTAACGCTGAACGCGTCCCACAGCAGGCGACGGGGGCAGCGTGCGGAGCCTGTGAGCAGCGCCTTCAGCGTAAGGGGACGCCTGGACACGGGCCCCGGGCGAGGGGAGAGCCGTCCCCACGGCCTCCCAGAAGCCTGTGGCATTTAAACCACAAATGGATTTCTTTTTTTTTTTTTTGAGACGGAGTTTCGCTCTTGTTACCCAGGCTGGAGTGCAATGGTGCGATCTCGGCTCACCGCAACCTCCGCCTCCTGGGTTCAGGCAATTCTCCTGCCTCAGCCTCCTGAGTAGCCGGGATTACAGGCACACGCCACCATGCCCAGCTAATGTTTTGTATTTTTAGTAGAGACGGGGTTTCACCATGTTGACCAGGATGGTCTCGATCTCTTGACCTCGTGATCCACCCGCCTCGGCCTCCCAAAGTGCTGGGATTACAGGCTTGAGCCACCGCGCCCGGCCACAAATGGATTTCAATTCACTGTGTGCCACGAAGAGGCTCGGGAAAAAACTGCTGAATGGGATTCACGTTCCCGTGCCTCTTCCTTGTTCATTCCTGTAGCTTTGGGACCCTTTCCTCTTGCGGTTTCTTTTTTTTTTTTTTTTTTTTTGATGGAGTCTCGCTCTGGGAGACAGATATGGGTTTGACCACGTTGGCCAGGCTGGTCTCAAACTCCTGACCTCAGATAATCCGCCCGCCTCGGTCTCCCAGAGAGCTGGGATTACGGGCGTGAGCCACCGCGCCCAGCCCCGCCGGGATCTTCTTGTCTGGTCATCTCAGCGTCTCGGTGAGAGAGGTGCTGGGAACCCTCATCTGTTGTTACAGGGGGGAAACTGAGGCTCGGGGGGCAGTCACATCCATCGAGTCCCTCAGTAACTCATCAGGGGATCCGGGACTGGGATCCGGGACTTGAACCCGGGGCTCTCCGACTCAGACTGAATATCAAAGCTTCGGGCTAAGTTCTCATCCCAGCGCAGCCTTCCAAAACACTCACTGTCACCGTGTGGATGCCGGCAGCGGTCAGTTCAAAACGCCGCAGCACACAGGCCCCGCACGGCCTCGTCCCCACCTCCCCCCGCCCTCTCGTCCTGTTCCCAGGCCCTCTACTGTTCTGGTCTGGCCGTCGGGGCCTGCCGGCTCTTCCTCCAGCCCCTAAGACGGTCTCCACCTCTGCCTCTGCCTGAGCTCTCTACCTGAGACGCTTCTGCAAGCAAACCAACCTCGCCGGCGCCTTCCTGGGTCTCAAGGGCCCCCAGCCACAGGCCCTGTCACCACCGACCCTGGACACGCCGTTTGCTGGTTTCCGGAGGCAGCACAACCTCCAGAGCCACAGCGGGGATGGGGGCTGAGGAGACAGAGAGGGAAAGACCCCGACCCCCTCCTCCTGCCAGTCAATGCTGCTCATTCACCAAAACCAGCCAGAAGTGCAGGAGCCCCGGGGCTCCCAGGGCAAGGGCCTAGGAGTTCTTCCCCCTCCGGACGTGGTGTCTCACGCCTGTAATCCCAGCACTTTGGGAGGCGGAGGAGGGTAGATCCCCTGAGGTCAGGAGATGGGATTCTGCAGAAGCCACAACACATGGCGTCGTGACCCTGTATCTCTGGGAGGCCCAGGCCTCAGTCTCCCTGGTCAACATGGTGAAACCCCGTCTCTACAAAAATACAAAAATTAGCCGGGCATGATGGTGGGCGCCTGTAATCCCAGCTACTTGGGAGGCTGGGGCAGGAGAATCTCTTGAACCCGGGAGGCGGAGGTTGCCGTGAGCCAAGATCACACTACTGAGCTCCAGCCTGGGCAACAAGAGTGAAACTCTGTCTCAAAAAAAAAAAAAGTTTTCCCTCAACCCCATCCCATCTCACATCCAGGTCACCAGGCCCAGGCCACATCAGCCACTAAGGGCCAACAGCCAGAGACCTTGGTTCCAGCAGGCACTCGGCCCTGACTGACTCAGTTTCCCCTCTGTGCTATCAGCTGTGACACCTGCCTCCCCTGCAGGAACAGAACCCTCCAACCAGGTTCCAGCCAGGACCCGGCCGCACCTGCCTCATTTTACCGGGGTGGAGCCGAAGGCTAACACGGGGGAAGACAGACAGGATGGCAGGCCCGCCACGCCGACAGGCTCACCCGACCGAGCTTGCAAATGAGATGCAAATGAATTCAACACATGCAGATGAGCCCTGATTTTAATCCTGTCTGAACCACAAGAGAGACTAAATACCGACAGTGAAAAAGGGGCGGCTGGAGTGGGTGAGAGGCGGGGTGCCTGCCCCGCGCCCCCCTGCCTGGCTGCCGGCCACCACTGCCAGGCCTCGGTGTCCGGGAGGTGACGCCGTCGGCGTTCCCGAGAGTCTTGTTCTCGCCATCACTGGGAATTCAGCCGGCGTTTGGGGCCGGGCCCCGCTCAGGAAAACGGAAAGAGAAAAAAACACACAAGTTCCGGCCGGGCGCGGTGGCTCACGCCTGTCATCCCACCACTTTGGGAGGCCGAGATGGGTGGAGCACAAGGTCAGGGGTTCGAGACCAGCCTGGCCAAGGTGGTGAAACCCCGTCTGTACTAAAAATACAAAATTAGCCGGGCGCAGTGGTGGGTGCCTGTAATCCCAGCTACTCGGGAGGCTGAGGCAGGAGAATCGCTTGAACCCGGGAGGCGGAGGTTGCGGTGAGCCGAGATCACGCCATTGCACTCCAGCCTGGGCGACAGAGGGA
>NW_016108120.1:275293-288457 GCF_001604975.1 Cebus imitator | reverse complement strand
TGATGGAGAAGGATGGTGGGGGATCATGGGAGGATGGAGGAGGAGGATGAGGAGGATGATGGAGGATGATGGAGAAGGATGGTGGGGGGATCATGGGAGGATGATGGAGGAGGAGGAGGAGGATGGGAGGATGATGGAGGAGGATGGAGAAGGATGGTGGGGGGATCATGGGAGGATGATGGAGGAGGAGGAGGAGGATGGAGGATGATGGAGAAGGATGGTAGGAAGGATGATGGAGGAGGAGGATGGAGCAGGATAATGGAGAAGGATGATGGGAGGATCATGGGAGGATGATGGAAGGATGATGAGAGGGTTGATGGAGATGGATGATGGGAAGGATGATGGAGGAAGAGGAGGGTGAGAAGGATGATGGGAAGGATGATGGAGAAGGATGATGGGAGGATGATGGAGGGATGATGAGAGGGTTGATGAGAGGGTTGATGGAGATGGATAATGGGAAGGATGACGGAAGGATGGTGGGAAGGATGATGGAGGAGGAGGAGGGTGAGAAGGATGATGGGAAGGTTGATGGGGATGGACAATGGGAAGGATGATGGCAACCAGACCAGCTCGCCTTCACCCAGCTCGTGGTCTACCCAGAAAGTTGACCATCCGCAGCAGCACTGCCACCAGGAACAGAATGAGGACTCTTTACTTTTTTTTTTTTTTTTTTTTTTTTGAGTTAGTCTGTTGCCCTGCCACCCAGGCTGGAGAGCAGCAGTACAATCACAGTTCACTGCAGGCTCCAGCTTCCAGGCTGAAGTGATCCTCCCACCTCAGCCTCTGCAGTAGCTAGGCCTCTAGGCATGTGCCACCATGCCTGGCGAATTTTTTCCTTTTTTTGTGTGGAGATGGGGGTCTTGCTGTCTTGCCCAGGCTGGTCTTTAATTCCTGGCGTCAAGCAATCCTCCTGCCTTAGCCTCCCGAAGCACTGGGTTTACAGGCGCTGGGCCACTGTGCTTGGCCATGTTCAGATTTTCTAGTAGTTGTATAAAAAAAAGAAAAATGAGTAAAATTAATTCTTTTTTTTTTTTTTTTTTGAAGACGGGGTTTCACCATGTTGGTCAGGCTGGTCTTGAACTCCCAACCTCAGGTAATCCGCCCGCCTTGGCCTCCAAAGTGCTTGGATTACAGGCGTGAGCCACCGCGCCCGGCAATTGATTCTAATAATAGATCTTATTAACCCCTATGTCCAAAATCGTATCATTTCTGCATATGAAAATGATAGGTGAGATATTTCACATTCTTTCCTCACGCTGTCCGCCCCATCTGGGGTATTTTGAATTCGCCGTGCTCAGTGCGTCGTGCCCATGGTTCAAATGCCCCAGCGTTCACCTGGGGCCTGAGGACGCCGTGGCGGCAGCTCCAGCCTAGAGCAGTGGAGCCTAGAGGGGACCCCTTGCTCCAGTGGTGCTCCAGCACGGGGGTTGCTGCCCCCAGGGGCGCTCGGCTGTGTGTGGGGACATTTCTGGCTGCCAGGACCAGGGGTGCTGAGGGCGGCTGGAGACCCACGATGCTGTTCCCCCTGAGAGAAGACCCCCAAATGTCAACGGTTTCAGGATGGCAATCCATGCTGCCTGTGGGGAGTAGAAAGTTCCTTTTTTTTTTTTTTGAGACGGAGTTTCACTCTTGTTACCCAGGCTGGAGTGCAATGGCGTGATCTCGGCTCACCGCAACCTCCGCCTCCTGGGTTCAGGCAATTCTCCTGCCTCAGCCTCCTGAGTAGCTGGGATTACAGGCACGCGCCACCATGCCCAGCTAATGTTTTGTAGTTTTAGTAGAGACGGGGTTTCACCATGTTGACCAGGATGGTCTCGATCTCTTGACCTCGTGATCCACCCGCCTTGGCCTCCCAAGTGCTGATTTTTCTTTGCGGCACTGAGCATCTATTTCCAATACTGCCTTCGTAGATGGGCACTTGTTAATAGCCCACTGTGTACAGGATGAGGTCGGCAGGGCACCCCTGGCACGGGGCAGGTTACACTCTACTGCGGAACGGCTCTGCAGCCAGGACGGTGCCCACAGGTGCCACCCTGCAACCAGGTCCGTGACCTTCACCATCGACAGAAGCAGAGGTCACGAAGCTAGAAGGCAGTGGACCCAGGACTCAAGTCCAGAATGTTCCTGGCCCCTGCGGGCCCCGTCCTGCCAACCCACGCCTGCCACTCTGGGCTCCACGTCACCCCCTCCCCCGGCCACCTTCCTGTGCTGCCCCAGGCCCGCCCCTCGACGGGCAACCGGCTTTGCTCCTTTGCGATTTCCTGCGGGAATTTCCCGGCCAGACCTCCTCCTGTGAACCAAGGTTTCTGGATCGGGTACTGGGTGGTCCCTGGTGAGTCACTCCGCCACTGGGCATCAGGCTCCTCTGTAAACAGGCATGTGTCAGCCTGAGTCCACAGGGAGGCTCTGAGGACAAGGGCATCTGGCCCCGGTTATTCAAACACTCTCTTCCAGCCTTCCCCCACGCCGGCAAATGGCACCTCTGACCCCTGGGGCTGCTTCCTGACTCCTCTGCCCACACCCAACACCCCGTCCTGGATCCAAAGCCCACCCAGCAACTGGCCACTGCTCTCCAGCACATGGCCACACCCCAGTCCAGGGCCCCATCCTCCCCCCATGCCCACCCCCACTTCCTCGGGGATCCCGAAGGCGCCTCTCCTAGCCCCAAAAGGCCACTCCACATCTCCGCCAGAGCCAGCTCCTCCGACGTGACCACGGGGAGCCATATACAGACGCCTGTCCCGGCTCCCACCCCGTGTAGCCCAGGCTCCTCACCACAGACGTCCACCTGCCTGAGCCCCTCACCACTCCCCGGGCACACAGGCTCACCCTTGTTCCAAAGACATGGAGCTATGAGATCATGGCGGGTTAAAATCAACAGACCAGGGGGCCCTGGGCAATGTCCAACGACATCTGTGTTGTCACACCTGGGAGCTCTTGGCATGGAGTGGATGGGGGCAGAGATGCCACCGGGCACCCTGCAGCGGCCAGGACCACCCCACCCAGAGAGCCATCCCACCCTCATGTCCACAGAGCCTGCGGGCATCCCTGCAGCAGAGAGTGGTGGTCCGAGCTTCCTCCCACGGCTCCTGGGAAGCTCGGGGACCAATCATCCCCCTGGGGCCAGCTCTGAGATGCACAAGGTCTGCAGACCCCCCTGGAAGCCCCTGGCACCCCTGAGACAGACGAGGACGCTGAACTTCAGAGGAAGGAGCTTGTCTTCCGAGGACTTGGGGGCTGGAGAGGGGTGGCAGCGGGCTCTGCTGTCTGCTGTGTCCGAGGTCGTACACGCGGGTCCTTTCTGCCCTCTCTGGCTCTGTCGGGCCCTCTGGCCTCAGCCTCTGCGCTCACCCTGCCTTCCGCCTGGGACACCCTGTCCCAGGTTTGGCTGCCAGCCCCTCCCCTCCTGCAAGTCATTGCTCAAATCTCTCCATCTCCAGGATCCTCCTTGGACCACTGATTCATTGATTCATTGATTGATTTTTTTTTTTCTTTTTCTGAGAGAGAGTCTTGCTCTTTCGCCCAGGCTGGAGTGCACTGGCCGGATCTCAGCTCACTGCAACGTCCGCCTCCCAGGTCCAAATGATTCTCCTGCCGCGGCCTGCCAGGTAGCTGGGATTACAGGCACATGCCACCACACCTGCCTCCTTTTTGTTTTTTTTTAAGAGACAGGGTTTCAGCATGTTGCCCAGGCTGGTCTCAAACTCCAGACCTTAAGTGATCCGCCTGCCTCGGCCTCTCAAAGTGCCGGGATTACAGGCGTGAGCCACCCCACCCGACCAATTTTTGTACTTTTGTACTTTTTAACAGAGACGAGGCTGTTTTCCATCATGTTCCCCAGGCTGGTCTAAAACTCCAGACCTCAAGTGATCCACCTGCCTCGGCCCCCTAAAGTGCTGGGATTACGGCATGAGCCACGGCGCCCGGCCTACCTGGACCACCGATCTGATTCTACGACCTGCCCATCCGCACGCCTGTGTCCGTTCCCCGCCGCCTTCATAGTCCCAGCAGCACTTCCCACCCCGCTGCTCGTGCAGGGCTGGAGCGGATGACACGGGAGCCCACCGTGAAGCTGGCAGGGATCTGGGCGCGGCTGGTTCGCTCACGCTGGCAGCCGCGATGGGAGAGTTTACAACGCAGGAGGCGCGTGCGCTGCAGTGGAGAGCCAGTAGCCATCATTTCTCAGCACAGCCCTGCCTTGGTGCTAGGCCAGGTTTAGGCATCATTAGCCCGGCTTAGGTCTCTCTTCCCATCTGCTCCCTAGAACGTGAGCAGGCCGGGGTCCCCCGGGACCAGGCAGCCCCGGTGTCCCCCAGTGGGAACGCAAGGAGACCGATCACCTGCGCGAGAGCCTCCAGGACCTCCCCTCCACCACCCTGGCCCTCGCAGCAGACCCTGGGGCTGAGGTCTGCCCACCTTGCACTCTGCTGTCTCCTTGGCACCGGAAACAACGCTTGGCATGCAGCAGGCACTCAATAAAGATTTGCTGGTCGACGCGTGAGGCGCGCCTGTGGTACCAACACTTTGGGAGGTCAAGGCGGGAGGATCGCTCGAGCTCGGACGGTGGAGGTTGCAGTGAGCGGAGATCTCGCCACTGCTCTCCAGCCTGGGCCACAGAACGAGACCCTGTGTCAAAATAATAACAAGCGTGAGGCAGGTGGATCACCCGAGGTCAGGAGTTCGAGGCCAGCCTGGCCAACATGGTGAAACCCTGTCTCTACTAAAAATACAAAAAATTTAAAAATTTTTAAAATAATAATAAGCCAGGCGTGGTGGCGCGCGCCTGTGGTCCCAGCTACTCGGGAGGCTGAGGCAGGAGATTTGCTTGAAACCAGGGGCCAGAGACTGTCGTGAGCCGAGATTGCGCCACTGCACTCCAGCCTGGCGCCTGGCAACAGAGTGAGACTGCGTCTCAAAAAATTAAAAATAAAGTAAAATAAGGCCGGGCGCGGTGGCTCACGCCTGTAATCCCAGCACTTTGGGAGGCCGAGGCGGGTGGATCACGAGGTCAAGAGATCGAGACCATCCTGGTCAACACGGTGAAACCCCGTCTCTACTAAAAATACAAAAAAATTAGCTGGGCATGGTGGTGCGTGCCTGTAATCCCAGCTACTCAGGAGGCTGAGGCAGGAGAATTGCCCGAACCCGGGAGGCGGAGGTTGCGGTGAGCCGAGATCGCGCCATTGCACTCCAGCCTGGGTGACAAGAGCGAAACTCCGTCTCAAAAATAAAAATAAATAAATAATAAAAAAATAAAAATAAAAAGTAAAGTAAAATAAGGCCGGGCGCGGTGGCACACGCCTGTCATCCCAGCACTTTGGGAGGCAGAGGCGGGTGGATCACCTGAGGTCAGGGGTTCAAGACCAGCCCAGCCATCATGGTGAAACCCCATCTTTAAATAAATAAATAAATAAAATAAAATAAAATAAATCCGGGCGCGCGCGGTGGCTCACGCCTGTAATCCCAGCACTTTGTGAGGCCGAGGAGGGTGGATCACGAGGTCGGGGGTTTGAGACCAGCCCGGCCAACATGGTGAAACCCCGTCTCTACTTAAAAACGCAAAAATTAGCCGGGCGCGGTGGCGCGCGCCTGTGGTCCCGCTCCTCGGGAGGCGGAGGCTGCGCGGAGCCGAGATCGCGCCCCTGCGCTCCAGCCCGGGCACCGGGCGAGACTCCGTGTCAAATCAATAACAACAGGTCAATCTGCATTGAACTAGCGGGCGCACCCCACAAGCGCAGCCCGGGCGCACCCCACAAGCGCAGCCCGTGGGAACGCGAGGAGACCGCCCACGGGGCGAGCCACTCGCGAGCTCGGAGGACCGCGGGCTAGAGGGGCCGCGCCGCCGCGCAAGGCCTTGTGGGCCACACGTCCGGGCGCCCTGCGCCCCGGGGCATGGCGGGAGTTGTGGTCCAGTGGCGGGGTGGCGCGGGGGCTGCCGGGAGCCGTGGGAGGTGTTGGGGGACAGGCGCGGGGAGCCGGACCCGCGAAAAGGAGGAGGGGCGGCTGGTCCGCTGCGCCCCGCGGGACGGGGAGGTCGTCAGCAGGGCCGGTGGCGCTGTGAGGGCCGAGCGCGGCCCCGACCGGGACCCCGACCTCCGACCTCTGACCCCTGACCTGCCGTCAGGGCAGAGCCGAGGGCCGTGGCCCAGCCCGACGCCCTCCGCGACCCGGCCCGGTCCAGCCCCGTGTCCTGCGCCCCAAACGGGCTCCGCGCGGCCGTCGGGCCTGGGGTGACTGTGCCCGCGCCTGCGCGCCCCTCTTACAGCCAGGCCCGTCCCCCCGCGCTCCGCGCGCGCTTTCCCACACCCGGGCCCGACACGCCTGGCGCCCTCCTCGGGGGCGGGGCTGGCAGCGTCCCGGCCTCCCGCGGGTTCGAGGCCAGGGTCTCCCCGTTCCCGGCCGTGACAACCGCAGGTGTCCCCAGATGCCAGGTTAGGGTTTGCGTTTCCCGGGTCGGGATGGCAGCGGGTGAGAACCGCCCTGCGAACCCCTCGGGCGAGCAGCCGGGACGGAGTGCGCTCGGGGCGTCCGGGGCTCAGCGCGCGCTGGGTGCGGAGAGTCGCGCTCAGAGGCCGCGCGTTTGCAGGGGCGAACCCTCCCAGCCACGGGGCTGCGGCTCGGCCTGAACTCCAGGCCGGGGAGCGCCCCAGGCCAGGGCCAACGCCCGCATCTGGCCCCAAGCACAGCCCCTGCCCGGTGCAGAGAGGCCAGAGCCCTGTCCTTCGTCCCCAGAAGCGAGCGGGAGCCCGGCGTCCAGCGGCCACGGTACAAAGAAGAAAATAAATCATACGAAACATAAAGCAAAGCCGGGCGTGGTGTCTCACGGCTGTCATCCCAGCACTTTGGGAGGCCGTGGTGCGCGGATCTCCTGAAGTCAGGAGTTCGAGACCAGCCTGGCCAACAGGGTGAAATCCCGTCTCTACTAAAAATCCAAAACTTGGCCGGGCGCGGTGGCTCAAGCCTGTAATCCCAGCACTTTGGGAGGCCGAGGCGGGTGGATCACGAGGTCAAGAGATCCAGACCATCCTGGTCAACATGGTGAAACCCCGTCTCTACTAAAAATACAAAAAATCAGCTGGGCATGGTGGTGCGTGCCTGTAATCCCAGCGACTCAGGAGGCTGAGGCAGGAGAATTGCCTGAACCCAGGAGGCGGAGGTTGCGGTGAGCCGAGATCGTGCCATTAAAAAAAAGAATAGAAAAGGGAAGGGAAACTCTCAAAAAAAAAAAAAAAAAAAATCCAAAACTTAGCCGTGCATGGTGGTGCGCACCTGTAGTCCCAGCTACTCAGAAGGCTAAGGCAGGAGAATCGCTTGAACCCGGGAGGTAGAGGTTGCCGTGAGCCGAGATGGCGCCACCGCACTCCAGCCTGGGCGACAGAGCGAGACTCCGTCTCAGAAAAATAAGGAAGAAAGGAAGCTTCAGGCGGCCGTTGGCTGCATTGCCACTTGCTGTCAGGACTGTCACCTCCCACCCGGCCTGCCTCCTCACCTTCCCCGGGCTGGGTGCCTTCAGCTGACGGTTCCAACTGCTTCCCATCTCCTGGGATAAAAACAGATTTCAGGGGCTGCAGTGCGGAGCCGCAGAGAGGATGGAGGCCCCAGCTCAGGTGTCTTAGATTTCAGGAGGGGGCCCCGCCCCGTGCAGCAGAGCCACGGAGAGGGTGGTGGCCCCGGACCGGGGGTCTCAGGGCCCTCCCGCTGAGGGGAGTCGCTTCTTCCAGTTCTAGGCACAGCCCTGCCCTCGGATGCTTCCCGTTTATGGGGAGCCAGATAGGAAGCGGCCAGCAGGTGTCCTGGTGCTGAGTAGGAAGGCCCAGCAGGATGGGCGGCCGGAGAGTGGGGCCCTGCTCTCCACCTGGGGCAGTCCAGGGTGGCCCTGGAGATCCGAAGCGTTCAGGGCAGGCCCTCAGAGAAGCCCAGAGGTGCCATGTGTCGGGAAGGTGCTGAGGCCCCAAGGCTGGGAGTCAGGTGAGCCCTGGGCGCTGGCATGGACGCAGCAGGCAAGCCAGGTGTCGGTGAAGGCGCTGAGGCAGGAGGTGCAGTGGGGCTGGGGGAGCTGGCCTGGAAGGGCTGACGGCTCCTTACAGATGGGCCGCCGTGGTTCTCCGCGGACACTGGGGGCTCCCTGGAAGAGATGGCAGCTGAGGTTTCAAGGTGAAGCAACAGGGACAGAGAAGAAGCCGTTCCTTCTCTGTGCCTCAGTTTCCCTGGGAAGGGTTTGGCTGTGTGTCAGGATCCCAGGCCCACCAGGACCCCACGTGTGGGTGGCTTTTCCCACTCTGCTCCTTTCATCTTCCTGTGTCCTGCTGGATGTCAGCATTGGGTGGCCAGTGGGGGCTCTGAAAAAGCTCACTGGGCACGGTCCTCGTCCAATGGGGGGTGCAGGCTCCGTCAGGAGAAACAGCCTGGAGCGGGCGGGAAGTGTGGGCCCCTCGTGGCCCGGCACGCCTTGTGGAGGAGGCGTCTGCATCGGCCCCCACGTTCACCCCCACGTGGGCCAGGGCTCGGGACAGCTAAGAATTGGCAAAATCAGATGGATACACAGGCCTGTCCTTCCTCGAGAGCCACCAATGGGGCGGTTCCTGCCGGGGAGCCCACCAGAGACTCCGCCAGGGCTTCTGCTGGGGTCCTGGGGCCCCTCTGCCAGCTAGCGAGAGGGCCGTCAAGCCCAGCAGCCTCTCAGCACAGACCCCACGGGTCCAGGGGCCACCGGATGTCAGGCAGGAGTGCGCAGGCCCGGACAGCAGACACACTGGCACCATGACGACCTCGGGTCCTCTTGGGGCGGCAGGAGCTCTGGGGGCCTTGGGTAGACCCTCGGGCTCCCACACCAGGGGAGCTGGTGGAGAAGCTGCTCTCAATCCCGCCGAGGGGCTCGGCTGGGCCAGGAACCGAACACACGTGACCCCCACACCTCCCGACGCCCCACCGAGCCCGCTCCATACACTGCAGGTCGCCCAGGGCCTGGGGTCCCAGCGTGCACCACACCATGGGGGGTATCTTGCTGGAATTTTCTGCCTCCGGGCTGTGCACACCCCCTTTGCTGCAGGGGATGGGAGGGGGATTTGGGGGCCCAGGGGGAGCACCACCCCTGGCCAGCAGTGTCTGTGGAACCCGCCCAGGAGCTGCTGTGAGAGCCACCCCGTTTATCGGTACACCAGCCTCTGCCATTCAGAGGGGGAAACGGAGGCCCAGGGAGGGTGGCCAGGGAGTGCCGGAGCCAGCCTGGGCATCGCTGACCCCGCTCCCTCCCAGCCAGCAGGACAGGAGCTCCAGATGGGCTGGGCTGGTGAGCGTGGGGAGGAGGAGAGACCGGCGCCCTGGCTGAGAGAAGGCACCCCGAGACGAGGGGGTGTGGCTTCTGTTACCGGGGCCTGGGACCCCCGCAGCCACCCACAGAGCCCTGCACAGGACGCCTTCCTCAGCCCACCAACCCGGAGTCGGGGCGCTGCTGCGTCTGCACCCACACAGAGCATGAGCCCAGCGCTGGTCCAGGGCCCTTCCCGGCCACCCCCTCACACTCTGCCCCCGCAGCCGGGACTCTGGAGGACTGAGGCCAGGGACGGTCACCCATCATCTCGTCCTCTGGAAAGGCTGAGTGACTCTGGAGGAAGCAAACCCACAGAGCGGAGGGGACCGGGTCCGGCCAGGGTGCGGGCGGCAGAGCTGGGACCCTTCATTGGTGGTTTTCTTTTTTTTTTTTTTTTTTTTGAGATGGAGTCTTACTCTGTCACCCAGGCTGGAGTGCAGTGGCACCGTCTCTGCTCCCTGCAACCTCCACCTCTCAGGTTCAAGTGATTCTCCTGTCCCTGCCTCCACACCCGGCTAATTTTTGTATTTTTAGTAAAGACAGGGTTTCACCATGTTGGCCAGGATGGTCTAAAACTCCCGACCTCGTGATCCGTGAGGGCTGGGGCGGTTCTGCAGACAGCAGGAACCACAGCGCATTCACCCTGCCGGGCTGCCGGGCTACACAGGGGCCAGTGAGTGCTGCTGTATTTTGCCACAAACAGGTGCAAACCAAAAAGAAAAAAGTGGTGCACGTGTTTTGCCCCAGGCTGGTGGCAGATTGCAGGAGGTGTGGACCCGCCCTGGGCGGTGCTGAAGCTGACTCCAGGAGCTGCACACTTCTCTTCAGAGCTTGTACTGAGTGAAGGCTGGGACCACCCTGGTCCCAGTACCCTCTCCCAGACCATCCTGTCCCTGCTTTCACACACACAGCTGTGGTGGAATTGGACTCACCTGCAATGCCTTAGAGCCGAGCCAAGTTGGAAAAGACACGGTTATTTCCGTTTTTGTTTTTTGAGACAGCGTCTCACCCTGTCGCCCAGGCTGGAGTGCAATGGTGCGATCTTGACTCACTGCAACCTCCGCCTCCCGGGTTCAACTGATTCTCCAGCCTCAGCCTCCTGAGTAGCTGGGATTACAGATGGACACCACCAGGCCTGGCCGGTTTTTCTATTTTTAGTAGAAATGGGGTTTCACCATGTTGGCCAGGCTGGTCTCCAACTCATGATCCGCCGGCCTCGGCCTCCCAAAGTGCTGGGATTACAGGGGTGAGCTGCCATGCCTAGCAAGACAGGGCTTTTTAAGAGATAGTTCAGCTGGGTGCAGTGGCTCAAGCCTGTAATCCCAGCACTGTGGGAGGCCGAGGCGGGTGGATCACGAGGTCAAGAGATTGAGACCATCCTGGTCAACATGGTGAAACCCCGTCTCTACTAAAAATACAAAAAATTAGCTGGGCATGGTGGTGCGTGCCTGTAATCCCAGCTACTCAGGAGGCTGAGGCAGGAGAATTGCCTGAACCCGGGAGGCGGAGGTTGCAGTGAGCCGAGATCGCGCCATTGCACTCCAGCCTGGGTAACAAGAGCGAAACTCTGCCTCAAAAAAACAAAGAAATAGTTCGATGCCTTTCATGGTGTTCACGACGTGGAAGTGCCAGCTCTCTAGTCTCAAACCCCGTGAGTGCAGTTCGTACACAATTCAGTGTCTCTCCATGTGATGTGTGCGTGGCTTGTGCCCCTCTAGGCTCCTGGCCCCTCGGGAGAGGCCTGTGCCGCTCGTGGCTCAGCCCCCGTCTTCGAAACAGCTAGAGTGGCCCTTTAACCCGTGAGACGGGGCTGTGGAAGCTGGGGTGAGCCTGGAGATGCCCCTGGAAGCACCGAGGCATCAGAGCGCATGGAAGGACTCCAAGCCCCACCTCTCCCTGGGCACAGCCAGCCCCAAGCCAGCTCTCACCAGTATGCCTCTTGCCCCATGGATGCCCAGACCCCTCCTGATCGGCTCAGGTGGGGCTGCCCTAGAGACCACCACACCAGCATCACCCCCTAGGGTGCCATGTCCAGCTTCCTGGGGGTTGCTAGGGACCAAGCACTCAGCCCCAGCCCCTCACCAGGCGGTCACAGGCCCCAGGGAGGCCAGTCAGCCCTGCCCAGGCCCAGTGGCAATGATCACCTCGGCCAGCCTGCAGGGAGGGGCTTGACTCGGACAAAACCCAATATGGGAGCCAGACCCACCCCCATTGCAGGTTTCAGGCTAAAACACATGTGCACACATGCAGGCACACATACATGCATACACGCACATACACGTGCACATATATGCACATGTGGACGCACACATGCATACATATATGCACGCATACATATATGCACGCACACATGCATACATGCATGCATATATACACGTGTGCATGTGTGTATGCATGCACTTACATGTGCACATGTGCACATGCATGTGCACACATGCACATACGCACTCATGTGTGTGCATGTATGTGTTCGCATGTGCACGCACACACATACACATATATGCACATACAGGCACACATACACGCATATATGTATGCACACATACATGCGCACAAGCACACACGTGGTTACTTATTAAACAACCCCCCCTGCAGCCTCGATCAGTCTCATTCCTCCCCCACTCCCCTTGAGACCCTCAGGTCGGGGTCCTTGCACTGGGTTCAAGCCTTGCCCAACAACGAGGCCCTGCCCTAATGGGGGTCTTCAAAGAAAAGCCAAGAAGACCCCAAAACTGATCTGTGGGTGGGAACCAGGGGGGCTGGCCCAGCTGGGCTGAGAAGGGTCTGTCCGGGCCTGGGGGCGTGCTCAGTCCTGGACACCAGCGCCCCCACGGCCCCTTCCCTCAGGGCCGCAGTCCTCTGGAACACCCCTCAGCTGCTGTGGACAGGAAGGCCAGGAAGTGGGGTCTGGGGCTGGTGGGACGGCTGGGACCCTCCATGGGAAGGGGGCTTCCTGCTGGAGGGCTCAGGACAATGCTGGGAAGGGGACCAATGTTGGGGGCGGTCTCAAGTCTCCCCAGGACAAAAGGGAGGTCCCCGTAGTTGTGGAAGAAGCTGTGCAGTCCCTGCTGGCAGCGGCCTTGCTGTGGGACTAGGACTGAGATGCCAGGGGTCTTGGGGTCCTCACAGGCCCTCAGGCCTCTGTCCTGCCTCTGTCTCTCCATCCCCGTGTCTCTGTCTCTATCTCCCTATGTCTCTGCCTTGTCTCTCTTCCTCACTCTGTCTCTGCGTGTCTCCCTCACCCCCACCTTCCCCGCCTTTGCCCCTTTGCACCCGTGGGTCCCTCTGCCTCTGGGAACCCTAACCCTCCTCCTTCCTGTATCCACCCACCCGCCCTGTCCTGGGGGGCACCCCAGCCGTGTCGTGTCCCCGCCCCCCCAAGCCTGTGGATGTGAGGACGCGGCACTTGGGGAGTGTGAGCGGCATGACCACCACACGTGACCCGGCGGGGCGGGCACAGGACAGGGCCCAGGAGAGCTGGGCACGCCCAGCGGCCCCTCCCCACCTGCAGGAAGTGGGGTCAGGGGCTGGGAAGCCGCCCATTCACCAGGCCCACTGCCCCCCGCCCGGGTTAAGGGCCCAGCTTCCCGGGAAGGGCCTGCACCTCCGGCTGGGGAGGGCTGCTCCTTGGAGTCCGCCTTCCGGTGAGGCCTTTCCCGGCACTGGCCTGGGCAGGAGGGGGAGGGGACCCAGGGAGACATGGCTGTGGGCGCACACACCTGGACCCTCACCACGCCAAGAGGCCTGTTTCCCCACCTTAAGCCTCAGTTTCCCTCCTCTGCACCTAGCCCCTCCTTTGGGCCTCAGTTTCCCTCCTCTCATCCCAGCCCCTCCCCTGGGCCTCAGTTTCCCTC
>NW_016108120.1:272869-274848 GCF_001604975.1 Cebus imitator | reverse complement strand
TGGTCCCAGCCCCTCCCCTGGGCCTCAGTTTCCCTCCTATGGTCCCAGCCCCTCCCCTGGGCCTCAGTTTCCCTCCTATGGTCCCAGCTCCTCCCCTGGGCCTCAGTTTCCCTCCTCTGGTCCCAACCCCTCCCCGGGGCCTCATTTTCTCTCCTCTGGTCCCAGCTCCTCTTCTGGTCTCAGTTTCCCTCCTCTGAGCCTCAGTTTCCCTCCTCCAGTCCCAGCCCCTCCTCTGGGCCTCAGTTTCCTTTCCCTGCACCCAGCCCCTTCTCTGGGCCTCAGTTTCCCTCCTCTGACAGGTAAGGCAACTGGCAATGCTTAGAACCCCATGGACTGGCTGCTCCTTTTTATTTCATGGCCAGGGAAACTGAGGCACAGACAGGCACACGCTGAGGTCAGCAGGACCCTCCATTATTTTATTCCTGTGTGCCTGCAGTGCATGGGGTCAGGGATCATGGGCACAGGCCCCGGGTGGAGGGGGGCCGGCCATCACCACGGCCACCACAGGCCCTCACTGGGCTTGGAGGAGTGTACTCAGAACCACAGCCAAGGAGGGGAAGTGAGGGTGAGGGCAGAACCTGGGTAAGGTGAGGAGCAGCTCGTGCAGAGGCCCTGGGAGGGCCCGGGGGTGCAGGGCTCCCCAGTCCAGGAGCTTAGGGGTGTCAGCGTGCCCAGGGGGGCAAACAGGCCACGAAGGGAAACAGGACCAGTGTGGGGGTCTTGGAGGAACAGGTGGATGGATTCCAGTGCGTTTGGAAGGTGAGGTTCTCAGGGCTCTGGGAATATGGCAGCTGTGAGTTGGGACCCAGCCCGCGCCCCTTCTGGATTTCTCTTGTGGACCCAAATCCAGGTCTCCATGTAGACCAAGGAACAGAGGCAGCCCCAGCTCGGGCTCCCAGGCTCACCCAGGCCTGCCAAGTGGGTGGTCCCCGCCTCTATGATGGAGGGAAGCCAGGCTCAGAGATGGGGTGACCTGTCCCAGGTCCTGGAGGGTCTCACAGCTCCACGACGGCCAGGAGCCCCCAGTCCAGAGGCCTCCATCCCCAGCGACCTTCGCCGACCCCAGGGGACCCCAGCCCAGGGGCCTCCATCCCCAGCGACCTTCGCNGACCCCAGGGGACCCCAGCCCAGGGGCCTCCATCCCCAGCGACCTTCGCAGACCCCAGGGGACCCCAGCCCCGCAGCTCCAGAGCTGGACGAGCTGCTCTCCGCGGTCCCCGCGCGGCCTCCGGGGAAAGGCCATCGGACCCGCCGTCGCGGGGGTGGGACCCAGCCCGGCCTCTGTCCAACTTCCCTGCACTTGACTTCGACCCTCCGGCCTCTGTCTGCGATTTTCCGTCCCTGGAAACGGGGCCTGGATCGGACCCAGACCTTCCTGCCCGCCCGCCCCGACGCCCCGGGGCCCCCACCCCGTCGTTGGCCCCCAGCCCCTGCCTCCCTGCCGCCTCCAGGGTCGGGGGTCAGGCCGGGAAAGCCCCTCGGGAAGCCCCCCGGGAGCAGCGGGAGGGGGCGGAGGAGCGGGGTCGCGGGCGGCGGGAAGGAGCGGGCGCCGCTATTTAAGCCGCTTCCCCGCGGCCGGGGACAGAGGGGACCGAGCATGGAGCGGGGCCTGGCCCTCCTGCTGGCGGGGCTTCTGGGGCTCCTCCCGCCAGGCCGCGGTGAGCAGGGGAGGGGGTGCGGGACAGAAGAGGGGGCGCAGAGGGGAGGGGGCGTGAGAGAGGAGGGTGCGCAGAGGGGAGGGGGCGCGGGACAGAGGAGGGGGCGTAGAGTTAAGGCGCTCCAGAGAGGTGGTGACTCGTGGTCCTGCCGGAGGAGGGGACCCGGAGGAGGCAGAGGCTGAGAGAGGAAGTTGGGGGGCTCTGCGCGGCCCCCCGACCCTCAGGGAAACCCGCTCTAGGCCGCTGGGGTTCTGAGGTTCAGGGGACCGGGGCAGAGGCGGGGGTCAGGGTGGGGTTCAGGGTCCGAGCCTGGGAGTCCGG
>NW_016108120.1:266942-271919 GCF_001604975.1 Cebus imitator | reverse complement strand
CCGGGGCGGGGGCGGGGTGCGGGGTGCGGGGTCCGGGACCGGGGCGGGGGTCCCGGGCTGAGTCGGGGCGCGGTCGCCGCAGCCCAGCCCCTGCAGGTGGAGCCCCCAGATCCCGTGGTGGCTGTGGCCCGGGGCGCGTCGCTGCAGCTCACCTGCCGTCTGACCTGCGCGGGCCGCGCGGCCGCGGTGCAGTGGCGGGGCCTGGACACCAGCCTGGGCGCCGTGCGGTCGGACGCGGGCCGCAGCGTCCTCACCGTGCGCAACGCCTCACTGTCGGCGGCCGGGACCCGCGTGTGCGTGGGCTCCTGCGGGGGCCTCACCTTCCAGCACGTCGTGCGGCTCCTCGTGTTCGGTGAGGCCCCCCCACCCCCGCCTCCCTCCGACCCTCGGACTCGCGGCCCCTTCCCTGTGCCACGGCTTCCGGGAAGCCCCCCCGGATTGCAGACCCTGTCCCAGCTCGATGCGCAGCTCCCCAGCCCAGACCCAGCCTGCGCTTCCCCCCAAGTCACCCCAACCCCGGGCGGCCCCGGCCCCTCCCCCAGTGTATTCCAGCCCCCCGCGGGGTGTATTCCAGGCCCCCGCCTGCTCACCAGCAGCCCGCACGCCTCCATGGCCAGCCCCAAGCCCCTGCGTCCATCCTGCACAGCCCCGACTCTGGGCTCACCCTCACCCCGACCCTTCATGGCAGCCTTCCCGGACCAGCTGACCGTCTCCCCGGCAGCCCTGGGGCCTGCTGACCGGGAGGTGGCCTGCTCCGCGCACAAGGTCACGCCCGCGGACCCCGACGTGCTCTCCTTCTCCCTGCTCCTGGGGGGCCGGGAGCTGGAGGGGGCGGAGGCCCTGGACCTGGAGGTGGACGTGGAGGAGGATGAGCCCCAAGAGGACGAGGACGAGCCCCAAGAGGACGAGGACGTGCTGTTCAGGGTGACACAGCGCTGGCGGCTGCCGCCCCTGGGGACCCCTGCCCCACCTGCCCTCCACTGCCAGGCCACGATGAGGCTGCCCGGCTTGGAGCTCAGTCACCGCCAGGCCATCCCCGGTGAGACTGCTGGGGAAGCGGGCACAGGCAGGCCCACGGAGCCTTGACAAGCACTCCGGGGGTCAGCACCTGTGCTGTGGGACCCTGGGGGGACTGGATACCCGGACCCAGCCAGAGCAACACTCATCAACTCAACATGTATGCCGAGCATCCGCCCCCAGCCCAGGTCCCACCCCTTCCTGCCCACAGCCCTCCAAGGCTCCTGCCTTGGCGTCAAAGCCCGTGTCCCCTCCATGGCCCACAGGAACCTGCGCCACCTGCCCTGTGCCCTCCCTCCCCTCCCTCTGCTGGTGTCCCCCTCCTCACTCTGCTCCAGCCACAGGGGCCTCCTCACTGTTCCTCCAGCATGCCAGGCTGCCCCAGGGCCTTTGCATGGCCATGCCCTCTGCCTGGAATACCCTTCTTCCAGATCTTTCCATGGCTCCCTCCTCCTCACCCCCAGGTCTCTGCGTGAATGTTGCCTCCTCATTGAGGCTCCCTGAATTCCTGTTCAAAGGGTCAACCCCCAGCCCCTAACATGTACGGACGTATGCACGCACGCACGCACGCACCTGTGAGCACCCTTTCCCGTCTGTTTTGTTTCTTGACACCTTTTCTCTTCTTTTTTGAGTTGGAGTTTTGCTCTGTCACCCAGGCTGGAGTGCAATGGCACAATCTCGGCTCACCGCAACCTCTGCCTTCCAGGTTCAAGCAATTCTCCTGCCTCAGCCTCCCGAGTAGCTAGGATTACAAGTGCCCGCCAGAATGCCCAACTAATTTTTGTATTTTTAGTAGAGACAGGGTTTCACCATGTTGTTCAGGCTGGTCTTGAACCCCTGACCCCAGGCGATCCACCCACCTCAGCCTCCCAAAGTGCTGGGATTACAGGCGTGAGCCACCAAGCCGCCTCTTGACACCTTTTATAGCATCTGACATCCCCCAAGCCCATACATTCTCTGATTTTTCCATGACCGTCTCCCCCTGTTGGCTCCCAAGGTGGAAATCTGTGTCTTGGACACGCCTATGTCCACAGAAGCTAGAGCAGGGCCTGGTGCATAGCAGGTGCTCAATAAACCCTTGCTGAATGCACAATGAAGGTTTAAGGGTTTTGTTTTGTTTTATTTTTTTGAAACAGTCGTGCACTGTCATTCAGGCTGGCATGATCTTGGCTCACTGCAACCTCCACCTCCCCATTTCAAGCGATTCTCCTGCCTCAGCCTCCCGAGTATCTGGAACTACAGGCGCCCGCCACCACCCAGCTAATTTTTTTGTATTTTTAGTAGAGACAGGGTGCGCCATAGTGGCGAGGCTAGTCTGGAACTCCTGATCTTGTGATCTGCCCACCTGGGCCTCCCAAAGGGCTGGGATGAGAGGCCTGAGCCCCTGTGCCCAGCCTGGATGAAGACGCTTAACATGGGCTGGTGCCCAGGAGATGCTCCCTTCATGCCCTGCCCCAAAGCCCCTGACGGCTTCTCCCACTAAAGATAGAGGGATTTGTCCCCCCGTGAGGCACCACAATACCCAAGCTAACATGTGTGAGGTCGTGAGTTTCACGCACAGGGCTCCCGGGGGAATGGAGCAGAAGCTGGGAGACCCGGAGGCCTTGGTGCTGGGGGTGGGGCTGGGGGGGGCAGAGAGGAGGCTGGATCTGAGGGGTATTTTACAGCACACAGGCGCTCACAGGCCTCAGTCTGTCCATCAGTCCCACAGAGGAAGGAGCAGAGAGCCCCCAGGCACCTCCTCTCTCCACGCACCCTCCTCTCAACTCTGCTCCTTCCACATCCCATCATCATAAACGCAGAAGCCACTCAGCCTGTGCCCTGGACACACACGTGACCCACTCCCCACTCACTCCCAGGGCAGCCCAAAGAGGTGACTGTTGCTCCTTTCACAGTTGAGGAAACTGAGGCACATGGAGACTCAGGAGCCTCCTGGGGTGATGCTGCCAGTGAGGGGGGCCCTGGAGTGCCCGGACTCCCATCCTGCTCACCGTGGTGCCTCAGTTTCCCTATCTGTCCAGTGGACTTCCCTGATTGTGGGTCCTTTGTAAATTTCAGGAATCATGTAGATTTCTTTTTTTGTGTGTGTGTGAGACAGAGTCTTATCTCGGCTCACTGCAACCTCCGCCTCCTGGGTTCAAGCAATTCTCCTGCCTCAGCCTCCCGAGTAGCTGGGATTACAAGCATGCGCCACCATGCCCAGCTAATGTTTTGTAGTTTTAGTAGAGACGGGGTTTCACCGTGTTAGCCAGGATGGTCTCGAACTCCTGACCTCGTCATCTGCCCAACTTGGCCTCCCAGAGTGCTGGGATCACGGACGTGAGCCACAGCACCCGGTGAGACCATGTAGATTTCAAAGCCCTTTATAAATTATAGGCTTTAGGCCAGGCTCACGCCTGTAATCCCAGCACTTTGGGAGGCCGAGGCACGCAACTCTCTACCAAAGAAAATTAAAAATTAGCTGGGTGTGGTATTGCGCACCTGTGGTCTCAGCCACTCAGGAGGCTAAGTGGGAAGGATGTCTTGAGCCTGGGAGTGGAGGCTGCAGTGAGCCATGATTGCACCCCTGCACTCCAGCCTGGGTGACAGAGTGAGGCCCCAACTCAAAAAAAATACAAAGAGCCAGCGCAGTGGCTCACGTCTGTAATCCCAGCACTTTGGGAGGCTGAGGCAGGTGAATCATGAGGTCAGGAGTTCGAGACCAGCCTGGTCAACATGGCAAAACCCCATCTCTACTAAAAATACAAAATATTAGCTGGGCGTGGTGGCGCACGCCTGTAAACCCAGCTACTCGGGAGGCTGAGGCAGGAGGAGCGCTGGAACTGGGGAGATGGAGGCTGCGGTGAGCTGAGATTGTGCCACTGCGCTCCAGCTTGGGCAAGAGACGGAGACTCCATCTCAAAAATAATAATAATAATAATAAATTGAAATGTGATTCATCAGAGCGGTCCAGGGAAGGGGCTTGGGGAGTTTCTGGTCCAAGCCCTTAGTCCAGATGTGGAGACTGAGGCAGGAGTGGCAGGCCTGGGGCAGCAGGGAGAAAAACATCCCCACTTTGTTTCCAGTCCTGCGCAGCCCAGCCTCCCTGGAGCCTCCCAACACGACCGCCCCTGAGCCCCCCAACACGACCGCCCCGGAGCCCCCCAACACGACCTTCTCAGAGGCCCCTGACACGACCTCCCCGGAGCCCCCCGACACGACCTCCCAGGAGACCGTACCCGAGCAGGTCCCCACACACAGCCCCAGGAGCCCAGCCTCCACCAGGACCTGCCGCCCTGCGGTCTCCCAGGCTGTGCCCACACAGGAAGAAGTGATCCCGACGAGCTGTGAGTTCTGGTCACTGGGGGCAGGGAGGGTGGGGAAGGGCTGGGAGAGAGAGGCTCCTTGGATGAAGACTTTAGACAAGCCCTGCCCAGCCTCGGTTTCCCCATCTGTCCAGTGGGTCCTTCGTAAATTTCAGGGACTGTGTGGACTCCAAGGCACTTTGTAAATTCTAAGCTTTGTAGACTAGAACAATCTTTTTTTTTTTTTCAAGACGGGGTTTCACCATGTTGGTCAGGCTGGTCTTGAACTCCCGACCTCAGGTGATCCGCCACGTCCGGCCGACTAGAACAATCTTTGGAATAGAAGTAGAAACAGGAACAGAATGCAGCCACATTTCTTTTTTCTTTTTTTTTTTGGCACAGAGTCTTGCTCTGTCCCCCAGACTGGAGTGCAGCGTTGCTATCTCAGCTCCTCCAACTCCCCCGACTCCTGAGTTCAAGTGATTCTCCTACCTCAGCCTCCTGAGCAGCTGGGATTACAGGCGCCCACCTCCACACCCGGCTAATTTTTAAATTTTTAGTAGAGATGGGGTTTCATCACATTGGCCAGGCTGCTCTAAAACTCCTGACCTGACGTGATCCACCCTCCTCAGCCTCCCAACGTGCTAGGATTACAGGCGTGAGCCACCGTGCCCAG
>NW_016108120.1:260478-265737 GCF_001604975.1 Cebus imitator | reverse complement strand
TAGTAGAGACGGGGTTTCACCATGTTGACCAGGATGGTCTCGATCTCTTGACCTCGTGATCCACCAGCCTCGGCCTCCCAAAGTGCTGGGATTACAGGCTTGAGCCACCGCGCCCGGCTCGCTCCGCTAATTTTTGTATTTTTGGTAGACACAGGGTTTCACCATATTGGTCAGGCTGGTCTCGAACTCCTGACCCTGTGAGACGCCCGCCTTGGCCTCCCAAAGTGCTGGGATTACAGGCGTGAGCCACCGCGCCCGGCCAGGACTGCCCATCTCTAAACTCTAAGGTGCTATGCACATTTCGAAAGGGTCACTGTAAAGTCCTTTGTGAAATTTCAGGGAACGTGGTAACTGTGGAGGCCCATGGAGCCTCTGAGGGGCCCCTCCCTTCCCACGCCTGCAGAGGCCTGGAGGGCTCTGACCGGTGTCTCCCGCTCTCTCCAGCCTCCAACCCTGCGAGTGACCAGCTGTCCGCGGCTCTGTGGATCAGCAGCGCGGTGCTGGGGCTCCTGCTCCTGGCCTTGCCCACCTATCGCCTCTGGAAACGCTGCCGGCACCTGGCTGAGGATGGAGCCCACCCACCAGCATCACTGAGGCTCCTGCCCCAGGTGTCAGCCTGGGCTGGGTTAAGGGGGACAGACCAAGTTGGGAGCAGCCCCTCCTGAGTGGCCAGCCCTTCCCCCTGCGAAAGAAAACTCGCCCTTTCAAGCTGGAAACTGCTCAGGGAAAACTGTTCGATTCAAAGTCGTCCCTCCCTCTGAGATGGATGTTAATTCTGATTGCCTCCTTTGCAGAGGCTCGTTGGTAACTCATAAGAAAGCAACCGTCTGTCTCCCCTACCTGTGACCTGGAAGCCCCTCCCTGTTTGTGTGGTCTCCGCCTTTCCGGACGGGACCTACCTACTTCTTTGTACACACATTGATGCCTTTTGTTTCAAGCTGTGCCCAACAGCCCTGGGCACCTGTGGGCAGGACTGCCTGAGGCTGTGTCATGGGTGCGAAAATACACCTTAACTCTGGCAAATACACCTCCTAAAATGACTGACACTTGTCATTTTTCTCAGTGGACACCCACCCCGTGGAGAGCAGAGATCCGAGGGCTCTCCGGACAGCTGGAGGGCTGACTGTGGGGCCCTCCTGATGGCTCTGTCTCCCCCATCCCTAGGTCCAGGGCTGGAGAATAAAGCGCGTTTGGTCTGCCTGGCAGAGGTTCCCGTGGGGGAGGATGCTGGACCCGCCCCAACACACACACACACACACACACACACACACACACACACACCCCAGATCTCATTGCCCCCTGCCCAGGGCAACGCCCCTGAGGGACGGGACTGCACCCAGCGAGCTCTGCCAGGGGAGGGCCTAGTGGTTTCCCTGGTAAGAAGCTTAACCTGGAGTCTCAGAAAGCAGTGGGGAAGCGAGAAGCTACATAGAGGTGGTCTGGGGAAACACACGGAGAGGCGGCTTACAGAGGAGACTGCTTGTGTTTTGAGGTGGCTCAGGGCTGAGGAGGGCTGGGAGGGGCGGGAGGGCGGCTGGAAGCGAGGTCAGCCAATGAAGGGCTAGAGGTGCCAGCCCGGGGGCACTGGGGAGCCATGGGAGACTTTAGAGCTCTGGAGGCTGCGGTGTCAGAAAGCTCCCTCTGGCCGTCAGGAGGGTAACAGCCTGGGATGCTCGGCCCGGTGGCCTCCAGTGGGGCTCAGCGCGTCTGCAGGAGGGCTGGGGAGGGCGTGTCTCCCCGAGGTGAGCTAGCACTCAGACCAGCCAGGGTTCGGGGGAAGGCCCCGCTGAGCTCGACCCCCAGCACAAAGGCTCAGGGATGATCATCACAAAAGGGTCTGGGGGGGGCCCGGGCGCGGTGGTTCACGCCGATAACCCCAGCACCTTGGGAGGCCGAGGCGGGCGGATCAACTGAGGTCAGGAGTTCAAGACCAGCCTGGCCAACACAGAGAAACCCCGTCTCTACCAAAATACAAAAAAAAAAAAGGCCGGGCGCGGTGGCTCATGCCTATAATCCTAGCACTTTGGGAGGCCGAGGTGGGTGGGTCACCTGAGGTCAGGAGTTCAAGACCAGCCTGGCCAACACTGGGAAACCCCATCTCTACTAAAATAAAATAAAATTAAATTAAATTAAAAAAATACCGGGGCATGATGGTAGGTGCCTGTAATCCCAGCTACTCGGGAGGCTGAGACGGGAGAATCGCTTGAACCCAGTAGACGGTGGTTGCAGTGAGCCGAGATGGCTCCACTGCACTCCAGCCTGGGCGGCTGAGTGAGACTCCCTCTCGAATTTAAAAAACAAACAAAAAGCAAAAAAACAAAAACCAAAAAAAAACCGGGGGGCCAGGAGTGCCCGAAAGCAGAAAGCAGTGAGCGCACGAAGCTAAGCTGGGTTCAGCAGTCCGGGGCGGGTCCATCCCCGCGCATGCTCCACAGGCTGCTCTGGTAACCAGGGAGACTGGTTGCTAGGAGACCATACTGGTTGCTAGGAGACCATACTACCGAAGGACCCGCTCACTACCAAGCTGGCAAGCAATCCGGCTTCATGCCAGAAACGGAGCACTTCCGAGGCAGCCATTTTGGAGCCTGGCAAAACTGAGGATCCAGGCCAAAGCCAGGAGAGCCAATCAATTTACACAAAGAAGGAGGCGAAGAGAGAATGCCAATAAGGACACAGGGAAAAGGGCAGCGTGCTCCTGCCATTTCCCACAGTCTCTCAGCCGGATTCCCGCGCCCTCTGCCCTTCATCAAGATGGCCGCCTCGGGGGCTCTAACACACAGTGGAATATGGCGGTGCTTCCGGTCCCGCTGCCCTCAGCGAAGATGGCGACGGTGGAGAAGCGGCGACCGACGGTAATACCGCCGACCGGTTTCACGGACAGCGGCCGCCCGTCGGTGTCCCAGGCGGCGGGGGCGACCGAGAGCGAGGAGGACTTCCTGCGGCAGGTCGGCGTGACGGAGATGCTACGCGCGGCCCTGCTGAAGGTGCTGGAGGCGCGGCCCGAGGAACCGATCGCCTTCCTTGCGCACTACTTCGAGAACATGGGCCTGCGCTCACCTGTAAACGGCGGCGCCGGGGAGCCCCCGGGGCAGCTCCTGTTGCAGCAGCAGCGCCTGGGCCGCGCGCTGTGGCACCTTCGCCTGGCCCACCACTCCCAGAGGTGCGTAGCGGGTCTTCCTAGGCGGGTGGGGCGGTGGCGGACTTCAACTCGCAGCATGCCCCGCGCGGCTCCCTGCCCGCGGCGCCGGCGCGGGGGGCGCAGGGCCTGCTGGGAGTTGTAGTCCGCAGTGCCTTCTTGGCAGGGATGGACCGGACAGGTGGGCTGCCTGCGGCTCGAGCCCTTCTGGCCGGCTTCGCCTTCTGTGATGACTTTTTGCAGATGCTGAGATTCCCCTTGCAGTTCATGATTTTTAAAATCATGAAGCCCAGGGAGGACTTGGCCCGAGGTCGCCGAGCCAGCCCCCAGCCAGGTCCTCCTAGCCGCCTGGCATCCCCGTCTATTCGGCCAGAACGTGAATATTTACAGCGAGCAACCCAGTCACCCAGGGCCCCCACCTTAGGGGCCAGGGTCCCAGCGGGCAGGCGGGGATTCCTGGAAGAGCCTGGTCGTTCGCGGGGCGGGTTGCTGGCGAGAGGCCCAGCAGGTGCTAATTTAGAGCCCGAGTGTGGGATTGGCTGAGCATGCGGAGCTGCAGGTGCCTAGGCGCGCTGGCCCCTAGCTGGGCCTGGGGAAGGTGGCTGAGGAGTATGTGTTGATGTTGGGTGTGGATGCGTTCCTGTTTTTTGCCGGGGTCCCCAGAAACGGAGCCTGAGGCAGGCATTTTGTGTGCAGGTGATTTTATAAGGGGGTGCACCCAGGAAGGGGGTTGGTGCAGGCAGGGAGGATGCCAAGCAAAGGTGCCCTTTCAGACTGATAACCAGGGCATAAGCGCCCACCTTGGCAGCCCTCGCCAGAGTCCCAGAGAGTTTGAGGGGAGGTGGGGGGGAGTGTCCCCCACCAGGGTCAGGGTGCACAGGTGTCCAAGATCATACTCAGATAAGGGTGGCAGGGTGTTGAGGACCTGGACGAGGAGCAGGGTGGCGGGAGGCCCAGTGGCTCTGAAGGCCCCACCTGAGGATTTTCAAGGGCCCGGGGGAGGGTAGTGGGCAAGGGCAGGTCCAGAGCGTCAGTGGAGCCGTTTCCTGGGATGGAAGTCCCTGGTTTGAAGAAGCTGCCAGAATCACTTGTGGATTAAGTTGGAGGCTGGGAGGAGCCTGGAGACAGGAAGGAGGATGGAAGCCTTTGCAACTGAGACCCCGGGGCCACCACAGGAGACTGGACCAGGAGGGGTCCTGAAGGCTTCGGAAGAGATGAGAAGAGCTCAGGGCCACACTCTGACGGTGCCCAGCCCAGAGAGCCCATGAGAAAGGGTGGGAGGATGAGACCAGAGGTGAAGACGGGGCAGGAGGAAGTCGCCTCCCGGGACATCCGGAAGAGAATCTCCCAAGGAGGAAAAGAGGTCAACAGCAGGCCCACCATGTATGGTTGTTCAGGTCAAGCACTGCATAAGCCACTCGCCCCATAGACGGTACAGATGAGAGTATATGATTCCCAAGGGCTGCTGGGAAAACGCGGCTTGTGGCTCTCTCTTCCTCCGTCTTTCTGTTCTGTGTTCCCTCCCAAGGACACCGCTAGGGCCCACCCTACTCCTGTGTGAGTAGGCCCATCAGTCTGAAGTTCTGGATAGGCGTGAGTTTGACGGGCACCAGTCACCCTAGGGACACAGGGCCAGGGTGGTGCTGGTGGCCCTGGGCCCGCCTGGGCTCCCCAGAGACACGGCCAGCGGTGAATGCAGATGACAGGTGCATACACCTGGGCGGCATCTGATTCTGTGTGCATGGATCCAGGGCTGCTCCCGTCCTCCCAGTCCTTACAGCATCAGGAACCCCCAAGGTCACCTGGCCAGTCAGGAGGAGAAGCCCAGGGCTGTGCCGCTTTCTTCCCACTCCGTCCAGCGTGTGGCCCCCCCAAAGGCTGAGGGGCTGCTCCCAAGAGCATCACCACGACACACTGGGGGAGAAGTCACCCCACATCCTCTCTCTCCGGCTTCTTTTTAGAAATCACAAGCTCCCACGATCCGGGCTGGTGATGGCAGCTACAGTGTCCCCCTCTTGCCCCCTTCCTGGTGGCCTCCAAGGCCCCCTGGAGCACAAACACAGATGTTAGGTGACCTGCTCAGGGCCACAGGGCCACCCAGGGCAGAGCTGGGGCACATCACT
>NW_016108120.1:256100-259225 GCF_001604975.1 Cebus imitator | reverse complement strand
AAAACATGCACGAACATGAAGGGCTGGCAGGTCTGGGCCAGGGTTCCTCCGACTCATTCTCCAGGGGCCGTCCTGGGCACTGTGGGTCCCCAGCAGCATCCCGGCCTCCAGCCACTCTGCACCAGGAGCTCCCCGCGTCGTGACACCACACATGTCTAGACACCGCCCAGCGTCTGCCGGGGCAGGGGTGGGGAGCAGAGGTCGAAGGCGCAGAGCGGCTCCTACGTCTCTTCCTGGAGGCTTTCCATAAATAGAATCTTTATTAACAAACGTGCACACGCCTTACAAGCCGCTCTGTGTAGGAGCCAACACAGAGGGGGTCTCCATTCTGCAGTCAGGGAAACTGAGGCTCAGCAGCCCCCGTCCCAGGCAGAGCTGACCCCCCAGCCCCGGCCTCCGGGCCGAGCGCTGGCTGCCTTCCTCCTCCTCCTGCTGTCACCTCCAAGAAGCCCCAGGAGGAGCCTGGAAGTCGGGCGTCACAGTCCCGTCTGTCGCTCTGGTCCCACCAGGCTGTAATTACCTGTGCGTGTCTTCCTGCCCCTCCAGGCAGCTGTGGCTGAGCTGCAGCTCCGGTAACAGCCAATAAGAGGGCAGGTGGGGCCTCTGGAGCACCTGGCTCCAGCCCTGTTCTCCCGTCCTCACACAAATCCCACTCCCTAGATGATCAAGGTCAGGCTCCGAAAAGCAGAGGGCACACAGCTCTGAGAATGGGTGGCAGGTGAGACCAGAGGTTAAGGGGGACGAAGGATGGCCTCCCGGGACATCCAGAAGAGAATCTCCCAAGGAGGAAACGCCGTCAACAGCAGGCCCACCATGTATGGTTGTTCAGGTCGAGCACTGCACAAGCCACTCGCCCCACAGAGGTGCAAACAAACCCCCGAGGCAGGTCTGGGCCAGGCGAGGGGCGGCGTGGACGCGTGGGAAGGCAGACGAGGTCAGCCGCCTCCAGAGGAGAGAATCCGTGCGGAATGTCGGTGGAGGAAGCCGGGTGAATCCCGGCCCGCGGACCTGTCAGTCAGGATCAGCTGCGCGCACTACGGGAACGTCCAGCCCAAACCTCAGTGGCTTCGGCACGGCCAAGGCTCGTCGCGCCCATTCTGCAGAGGTCATCCCGTTGCTTTCGTTGGTGCTTTGGGTTTTTTTGGATTTCTTTGTTTTTGGGAGACTGAGTCTCTCTCTGTCGCCAGGCTGGAGCGCCGTGGTGCAATCTCGGCCCACTGCAACCTCCGCCTCCCGGGTTCAAGTGATTCTCCTGCCTCAGCCTCCCGAGTAGCTGGGACCACAGGCGTGCGCCACCACGCCCGGCTAATTTTTGTATTTTTACTAGAGACAGGGTTTTGCCCTGTTGGCCAGGGTGGTCTCGATCTCTTGACCTTGTGATCCACCCGCCTCGGCCTCCCAAAGTGCTGGGATGACAGGTGTGAGCCACTGCAGCCAACCTACCACCCCCACATTTACTGAGCACCTACTGTGTACTGTCCCTGCATTTACTGAGCACCTACTGTGTACTCTCCCTGCATTTACTGAGCACCTACTGTGCACCCACCCTGCATTAGTGAGCACCCATCGCATACTGGCCCTGCATTTACTGAGCACCTGTTGCATGCTGGCCCAGCAACACTGAGCACCTACTGTGCACCAACCCTGCATTTCCTGAGCACCTACTGCATGCTGCCTCAGAGCTTCCTGGGAACCTAGCACAGGTGGCCGACAGAAAGGTGAAGCCGTGTGCCCTGGGAACACCAGAGGGAAGCCTGGAGCCTCAGTGTAAACCTGCCCTCCTCACCATGAAGCTGAGCTCCCAGAAGGGACAAGCATAAGCCCTGAGATTGGCCACATCTTCTCTGGGACTCTTGGCCAGACCAGGGGCCTGCCCTGAGCCTCAGTTTCCCTCTCCCAGAGGAAATAACAGGCCACTAGCATGAGTTCCGGCCAGGAACCGATGGGGGAGTGAGGCCAGGGGTTAAGGAGCCCACCCAGGGCCCTGCGGCGGCCCTCACGCTGGCCGCCGTCTCCCTGGACACTCCCTGGTACCCCCATGGGAGCCTGCATGTCACACTGGTGGCACACTGGGGAAGGAATGGAGCCCACCCTGGAGCCGGCAGCAGGGCTGGCAGCCTTCTCCTGTAAAGGGCCAGAGAACGGACATTTTAGCTCTGCAGGGCAGCCTCCACCCTGACATTCTGCTCTAGGGTTCTGGTGTGAAGCTGCCACTGACGTGGTTAAGCTCCCATAAAGCTTTGTTTACAAAACCAGGCGGGTGGGATCTGACCCTCAGGCAGTTGGCCGGTGCAGTGGCTCTTTCCCGTGATCCCAGCAGTTTGGGAGGCCAGGCAGGAGGATCCTTTGAGCCCAGGATGTAGAAGCTGCTGTGAGCTCTGATTACACCACGACACTCCGGCCTGGGGAACACCGTGAGACCCTGTCTCAAAGAAAGAAAACAGAATGTTAGTTGTGTTATATGTCCGGCCCAGCATTTGGCCAAGTGTAAACAGGCACCGTTGCTGTAGACAGGGAGATCAGAGGGTTCCTGGGGCCAGATGCCCCAGACCCACACCTGCTGGTTGATTCGGCAGACATTTCCCGAGCACCTACTGTGTGCAAAGCACTGTTCTAGGCACCCGGGGTGCAGGTGTGGACGCTCTGCTGGGAGAGACGTGAAGCTCACAGGGTTTGTGCCAGCAAGTCAGACAGGATACCACTAGGAAGAAAATGGGAGTAAAGGAGTTAGGGGTGGTGGGGGGCGACGTTTCAGGGAAGACCTGGGGAGGCCAGGGAGGAGGTGAGGGAGATGGGAGGAAGGCAGAGACTGCCCTTGCAAAGGCCCTGAGACTGGACCGGAGTTGGAGCCTGGAAGCCAGGGCTGGGGGAGGGAGGTCTGAGCTGGGTGGGGGCTGGGGGAGGGGAAGCCCGTGCTGGGGGTGAAGGGAGCCTCGTGCTGGGTGGGGGCTGGGTGGAGGGAGCCGGGGGCTGGGATGGGGAAGCTGCAGGGCTAGAGGGTGAGGAGGCCAGGCCAGGGTTGTGGAAGGCGAGGGCACCAGGAATGGGGGGCAGGGGAGGCCGGGGCTGGTTGGGGAGTCCGGGAGGCTAGGTCCTGGGCCTGGCGGGGAGGCTGGGGCTGGGGC
>NW_016108120.1:250503-255835 GCF_001604975.1 Cebus imitator | reverse complement strand
GCTGGGGCTGGGGCTGGTCCTGGGGCTGCGGCTGGCGCTGGCGCTGGGTGGGCGCGAGGGCCCCGCGCGGCCCCCAACGTCCCCGTCCCGACCCGTCCCCGCAGGGCCGCCTTCAACAACAACGTGACCGTGGCCTACGAGTGCCTGAGCGCCGGCGGGCGCAGGAAGCGGCCGGGGCTGGACGGGCGCACCTACAGCGAGCTGCTCCGCCGCATCTGCCGCGACGGCCGCGCCCCGGACGAGGTGGTGGCGCCGCTGCTGCGCAAGGTCCAGTGCCGCGACCACGAGGCGGTGCCGCTGAGCGTCTTCCGCGCGGGCACGCTCACCTGCTTCGTGCTGCTGGAGT
Source organism: Cebus imitator (assembly GCF_001604975.1). Lineage (NCBI taxonomy): Eukaryota > Metazoa > Chordata > Mammalia > Primates > Cebidae > Cebus > Cebus imitator. The sequence goes on along the minus strand of NW_016108120.1, from coordinate 255,489 downwards.
TCGTGGCGCGCGCCGCCGCGCTGTTCCGGCTGCTGCAGGAGCCGGCCGCCGCCGTGGCCGACCGCCGCGTGGGCCAGGCCGTGCTGGACACCCTGGAGGGCGCGCTGCGGGCCAGCGACGCCGCCGCGCCCGCGCGCTTCCTGGAGGCGGGTTCGCGCCTGGGGCCCGACAGCCTGGCGCTGGCGCTGGACCGCGCCGTCGGGGGGCGGCGGCCCGGCGCGCCCATGACGCGCGCGGAGTTCCTGGAGAGGGCGGCCGCGCTCTTCATCGCCAAGGTCAAGCCGGTGGGCTGAGCCCCGCGCGCTGCGCGGATCCGGGACCTGCACTGGGGCGTCCCCCCGTGCCCTCGCCCGGCCCTGGGGAGGAGGCCGGGGCTCCCCGAGGCGACGCCCCCGCTGCACCCACCTTCGCTGCCGCCCTCCACGCGCGCCGGAGCCCCTGCCCCGCGCTAATAAAACGTGTTGCGAGGCTCACGCTTGTGTGTGCGCGCGGCCACCTCCCAGCCCCCGGGCTGCGGAAGACGCTTCTCCCCCGCAGGCCCCACCCCCTTAACCACCGCGGCTGGAGGCGGGATTCGAACCCGAAACGCCACCCGGCCTGGTGGGGGCCGCTGAGAGAGGCCCCTGCGGGGTCCAGCCCCTCCCGCCCCAAAGTATCCTCCCTGGCCTCAGTCTCCCCAGATACCGAAGTGTCCAGCTGCGCAGATGGAAGTGACATCAGTGAGGTCGTAGCCCCAACACTTCCCAGCAACTGAAGTGTCTCCTGTGACTCCCAGGCCGCACTGTGGAGAAGGAAATTCCAGCCTGCGTTTGGCAGACAGGGAACAGGCCCAGACGGCGGAGGTTGCACCCCCAGAAAGGGCTCAGCGGGGATCTGAGCCCAGGCCTGCTCCGGAACGCACAGGCCCGTCCACTCCTCACCAGTGGAGTTCAGTGGGAGTCCACACGCCTGTGAGGGGCACCCGGTACCCCCACCCAGTTCCCCCCACCAACAACCAGAATCACTTCTCAGACAGAAAGAGCGAATCCAGCCAGGCTCGGTGGCTCACACCTGTCACCCCAGCACTTTGGGAGGTTTAGGAAAGTGGATTACCTGAAGTCGGGAGTTCGAGACCTGCCTGGCCAACATGGCAAAACTTCCTCTACTAAAAATACAAAAATTAGGTTGGGAGTGGTGGCTCTCGCCTGTAATCCCAGCACTGTGGGAGGCCGAGGTGGGTAGATCACGAGGTCAAGAGATCGAGACCATCCTGGTCAACATGGTGAAACCCTGTCTCTACTAAAAATACAAAAAATGAGCTGGGCATGGTGGCGCGTGCCTGTAATCCCAGCTACCCAGGAGGCTGAGGCAGGAGAATTGCCTGAACCCAGGAGGCGGAGGTTGCGGTGAGCCGAGATCGCGCCATTGCACTCCAGCCTGGGTAACAAGAGCGAGACTCCGTCTCAAAAAAAAAAAAAAAAAATTAGCTGTGCATGGTGACCTATGCCTATAGTCCCAGCTACTCAGAAGGCTGAGGCAGGAGAATTGCCTGAACCCAGGAGGCGGAGGTTGCGGTGAGCCGAGATCGCGCCATTGCACTCCAGCCTGGGTAACAAGAGCGAGACTCCGTCTCAAAAAAAAAAAAAAAAAATTAGCTGTGCATGGTGACCTATGCCTATAGTCCCAGCTACTCAGAAGGCTGAGGCAGGAGAATTGCTTGAACCCAAGAGGCAGAGATTAGAGATTGCAGTGAGCCGAGATTGCATCACTGCACTCCAGGCTGGCAACAGAGGGAGACTCTGTCTAAAAAAAAAAAAAAAGCCAATCAGGAATCCCAGCTCTGAACGGTTGCTGGCAGGTGACTTCACTCCCTTGGCTCAGTCTCTCCTTTAAATGGGAGTTGTGACAGCCCATTCTGATGGAGAGCGTCCCACCGTACACAGGGAAAAGTCAAACCGTGTTTCTCCCCGGCTCTTAGCACCACGATCCTCACAATCGTCCACACGGAAAAGACTTACGTGACCACACGTGGAGGGGTTTTTCCCACACACCACGCAGCGGACGCCAGCTGGGTGTCCTCTTAATTCAGTTCTGACATCTTCTACCCAGAGACGGTGTCAGATCCCACAGGTTGAGGGCTCGTTCTCCAAGACTGCCCCCTGGCCAGACACCAGTTGCAAATCTCGGCTTCCAGGACTTCTGACTGACCGGCTTCAAGTCAGGGTTCCTGCCACCCCTTTGGGTTCAATTGATTTGCTGGTGCAGCTCACGGAATTCGGAAACACTTGTGTTTACTGGTTTGCTATAAAGCATATGGCAAAAGATAACAGAAGGGTGAGGTATGCATAGGGTGGGGCTTGGAGTGCCGTGAGGATCCATAGGGAGCCGTCTTGGAGCTTCCAAGCCGTCCCTGGGTACCACCCTCCCGCCATCTCCACGTGTTCAGGCCTTGGAACAGATTATTTCCAGAGGCCTAACGAGCTCAGCATGATAGCAAAAGTCTGCAACTAGGGCTGTGGGAGCTATGCTCCAAGAACCAAGGAAGAAAACCACCATCCATCCTAACACCACACACAGAAACAATTTTTAAATTGTTACAAGTTCCATGATGGCAGAGACCATGCTTGCCTCCCCATTTCCCAGCACTGAGTTGGGCTTAGGGTAAGTGATGAATGAAGCAATGAATCAACACAGGAATGAATCCTGGCAAATCACCTGTTTCCCAAAAAAGCCACAATAATGTTTCCACTCCCCACTTCAGAGGCAGATGGAGAGGCAGAACCCAAATCCCCCTTTGGGACTTGAGCTCCTTCCAAAGCTGGGTCCCAGCAAGGCCGCTGCAGGGTGCTCACCCCCTGGACTGGGCACCAGCTGGCCAACATGGTGAAACCCCTTCTCTACCAAAAATAAAAAAAATTAGCTGGGCGTGGTGGTGGGCACCTGTAATCCCAGCTACTTGGAAGGCTGAGGCAGAAGAATCGCTTGAACCCGGGAGGCGGAGGTTGCGGTGAGCCAAGATGGCGCCACTGAACTCCAGCCTGGGTAACAAGAGCGAAACTCCGTCTCAAAAAATAAAATAAGACGCCAAGGTAGGAGGGTCACTTAAGGCCAGGAGATCGAAGCCAGCCTGGCCAACATGGTGAAACCCCATTTCTACTAAAAATACAAAAATTAGCTGAGTGTAACGGTGCATGCTGTGATCCTAGCTACTTAGGAGGGAGGATTGATCTCAGCTCATCGAAACCTCTGCCTCCCAGGCTTAAGCAGTCCTCCCGCCTCAGCCTCCTGAGTAGCTGAGAAAGAGTAAGAATTCATGGGCTTGCATCACTGGAACATCCAGAGGAGGTCAGGTACAGCTGGATCCAGGAACACTAACAGGAGTAACATTTCCCCTGTCACCAGCCTGCTCAGCTTTCCTATGAGGCCACCTTGTTTGTGGGCCCTGTAGTGACACGATGACCCCATAACTCCAGGCCCAGGTCCTCCCAGCTCAGCCACTGTGATCCCAGAGAAATGTCCGAGGGCTGAATCTCACTGGATGTCAGGAGTCACACGCTTGTTCCAGAACCAATCATTGCAGCCCAGGGTGGGGGTCCTGGGAACTGACGGATGACCCCTCCCTGCAGACAGGGCTTGGGTCAGTCCAGTTCAAACACATTCCACAGAGTAGGGAGCTCCCAAGCAGGTGGGTGGAAGCCCCTGGTGTCCACTGCTCCAGGATGGTCTGAGCCTGAGACTCCCTGAGTGCTGGAGCCCTGTGGGACCAGCGGAAGGAGCTTGAAAACCTCCCTCACCCAGGCCAGGTGCTGTGGCTCACGCGTGTATTCCCAGCACTTTGGGAGGTCAAGGCAGGAGGATCACGAGGTCAGGAGATCAAGACCATGCTGGCTAACATGGTGAAACCCCGTCTCTACTAAAAATACAGAAAATTAGCCAGGCGCGGTGGCTCGCACCTGTCATCGCGGCTACTTGGGCGGCTGAGGCAGGAGAATCGCTTGAACCCAGGAGGCAGAGGCTGCAGTGGGCCGAGATTGCACCACGGCACTCCAGCTTGGGTGACAGAGCAAGTCTCCTCAAAACAAACCAACCCACCTCCCCACCCACACAATGCTTCCCGGGATGTGGGGTGTGCAGAAGGGAGATCCTGGGGCGCCTCAGAGGGTGAATTGTAATTAATTCTACTTGGTATATGCCCATGAGCTGCTGCCTGCAATATGAGGCAGCAGTATATCCATGACCCGTGCCACGGAAGACTGAGGCTGAGAACCCTGGGAACCTTGGGGAAGGGCCCCACTAGTCCTAATTCCCTCATTTTACTCCAGGCCCCCAGGATGCCGTGTAGAAGGACCCGAGAGGAGGTGCAGAGGCCCCTCGTGGGCGAGGACGCCATGGCCTGGGCCCTGGACAGCTCTGGAAGTGGCCACTGCGCCAGACCTCTGTCTTGCATTCCCCCCTCCCTCTCCACTCTTGACAGACTGTTTCCTTTCCCCAGACAGGTATGCCTGCTGCTCCTCTGCCCGGCACGAGACTCATGAGGCCAGGGGTCCGATGTTGGGGCACCTGTGGGAGGCAGTGGCCCTGGGCCCAGCCCGCGTGTTGACCCAGGACATGCCAGCAATCCCACCGACACAGTCCGAGGGCAGGGCCACCACAGTCACAGGCATGACTCAGGGCAGGTGGGCTGTCTTGTACTCAGCACGGCCAGCTCTCCCAACCAAGCTTCAGGGCAAGGCACAAGTGGGTGTCTGGGCAGACACTCAGCCAAAAGTTGGGTGGAGTCACAGTGAAGCCCAGCATCAGGGCCCACGCTGGGAGCAGGGAGCAGTGGGTGGGTCACGCCGGTAATCCCGGCACTTTGGGAGGCTGAGGAGGGCACATCACTCTGTTAATTCAAACTCCACCGGCCGGGCGCGGTGGCTCAAGCCTGTAATCCCAGCACTTTGGGAGGCCGAGGTGGGTGGATCACGAGGTCAAGAGATCAAGACCATCCTGGTCAACATGGTGAAA
>NW_016108120.1:234955-250303 GCF_001604975.1 Cebus imitator | reverse complement strand
AAAAAAAAAAAAAAAAAAACTCCACCTTCACCTTCCTTTCAAAACCTAACACACTTGAGGTCAGGAGTTCGAGACCAGCCTGGCCAACATGGTGAAACCCTTTCTCTACTAAAAATACAAAAATTAGCCAGGTGTGCTGGCCGAGCGCCTGCAATCCTAGCTACTCGGGCGGATGAGACAGAAGAATTGCTTGAACCCAGGAGGCGGAGGTTGCAGTGGGGCTGTCCCATCGCACTCTAGCCTGGGTGACAGAACGAGACCGTTCTCCAAAAAAAAAAAAAAAAGGACTCGGCTGGGACAAGTGTCAGCCTGGGAGGAGGAAACAGCCAGGCTGGGGCTCAGCTTGGGGTGGGGGATCCGTGGGGCTGGGGTCTCTCCCGGGTCAGGCGCTGAGCCGATGCTGGCTGGGGTGGGCCCGCCTGTTTCCCCGTTTTTCTGGGGAACAGGGACCCCTCGCCAACCTCTGATGACTCCAGCGCCTGCAACGGCTCACACCACGTGGTCACCTCCGGGGGGAAGTCCGCCCCTCGGAGCCCTGCCGCCCGCCCTCCCCTCCGCGCGCCCGGCGTTCCGAGGACAGACCTCGCGCCCATCCCGAGTACAGACTGGGGACCGGAAGCCGGGACGGACCTTCCGGCCCGGATCAAGACCCCCGCCCCGCGCCCCGTTCACCGCCCGCGGCCCCGCCCCGCGCCGGGACGTCACAAAACGACCCCAAAGCCCGGGGGCCGGGCCGGTGGCGGCGCAGCACAGCCTTGGCCGCCTCCCTGCGCACAGCGTCGGCGGTGCTGGCGGAGCTGCGGCGACGGCGGCGGCCTCGGGGTCGGAAGCGCCCAGGGCTGCGCGCTCGGCCCCTCCCTCCCGGCGGCGGGGGCGGTAGGCGGGGCCGGGGCGGGGACTTCACTTCCCGGCGTGCCCCGCGGGCGGGCGCGCAGGCGCAGGTCGGGCCTGGCCGCGGCGCGCAGGCGCAGTCGGGGCCCGGCGGGGCGCGCAGGCGCAGCGGGGGGCGGAGTGCGCGGGCCGGGCTGAGGCGAGCGCCGGGCGGTCGGCGGCGGCAGAGCTGGTGGAGCGCTCGGGGTCCCCGGGCGGCGGCGGCGGCGGCGGCGGCGCAGAGGAGGAGGCAGGCGGCGGCTCCCCCCCGGCCGGCGCGCGGCCCGGCCCGTCTCGCGAGCTCGCGGTGGTCCCGCGGCCCCGCGCGGCGCCGACCCCGGGCCCCTCCGCCGCCGCCATGGCCCGGCCGCTGGTTCCCAGCTCGCAGAAGGCGCTGCTGCTGGAGCTGAAGGGGCTGCAGGAGGAGCCGGTCGAGGGCTTCCGCGTGACGCTGGTGGACGAGGGCGACCTGTACAACTGGGAGGTGGCCATCTTCGGGCCCCCCAACACCTACTACGAGGGCGGCTACTTCAAGGTGAGCGCGGCGACCCCGCCCCGGTCCCCGAGCCCGCGAGCCCCTCGGGGCGCCGGGGACCCGCTCCCTGCCCCGCAGCCTCCTGGCCCGGGCTGGTTTGGGGCCCCCCGCCCTCCCTCCGCGGACAGTCTCGGGGTCCTTGGGCCCCTCCTGCAGCCCCCGGGGCCCCAGCCCCCTGGAAGGCGCCGTCCGGCCGCCTGTTAGTGTCTTGGCCCCCAGGAGGGGGCCCGGGGCCCCCGGATCGCTGGGCGTGAGGCTGTTCCTGCCGCCGCCTCGGGGGTTCGACCCCGGCAGCCCCCCGTCCGGCCCTGCGGGAAACGGGCAGCGTCGCCAGGGCCGCCCCGGCCTTCCTGCCGCCCCCCCGCCCCCGACCCCGCAGCTGCCGTTGTGGGGAGCTCGGCCCGTGAGCCGGGGAGCGCGGCCAGCCTGGGGGCGGCTGGCGCGGCCTCTCGCTCGGGCTCTGGCAGCCGGGACCTGCCTGGAAGGCGGCCACCCTCGCGGACCGCGGCCGGCCATGCGCCCTGGGCTCCGTCCCGGCTTTATGTAACCTGCGCTCGGGGAGGCCGGGGCAGGGGCGGCCTCCCTCCCGCTCCCTGCAGCTCCGCGCGGCCCGGGCTCCGACCCCAGAAGCTGCGCGCCCCGCTCATCCCCGCTCATCCCCGCTGATCCCCGCTGGCCGGGGCCTTTCTCGGGTTCCACGGAACAGGTGGCTTCTGGGGACCCAGACCCCGGGTTGGGGGCCGTTCCTTCTGCCCTCTGGCGGTTTGAGTCCCAGCAGTTTCCCGATGTTTTTGTCGTTGGGAGCTGGGAGGCTGTTTCTGTCCCGTGTGAAAAGGATTCAGGCCACAGCCAGGGCGGTTTTCTTGATCTCACCGTCCAGACGTGACCTTTGACTTTAGAAGGAGTCAAAGGACTTTGTTCTTGGGGTCAGAGGGACAAAGCGAGGGGCCCTGTGTCAGAGGTGGGGAATGAGCGCCCTGCCCGGGATGCCCCCCTCCCGCCGCCCCCGCCTGCCAAGAGCCTGGACACGGTCCTGCCCGCTCTGCCCTGGCTGGAGGCCGGGTGGGCAGCAGAAGCCTCAGCCCGGCCAGCTGTGGGCATGGGGCCGAGGGGCTGGTGCCTCCCACGGGGTGAGTGTCTGTGCTCTGGGCCGATTAAGTCTGAGCAGCGCCCACTCCACGGCTGTGAGGGCAGCAGCCTGGTCCGCTGGGGGCGATTCCTGAGCTGAGGTTCTGGCTAACGGCAAAGGGTGGGACGTCCTGGGTTCTGCCTCTGCAATCCTGCGTCCCCACACAGGGTTTTGGGCCTGCAGGTTGCCAAATGGTTTTTGCAGCCCCCCTCCCCCAGCCCCTTTTGTCTGCTTCTGGGAGCAGCTGGCTGTGAGGAGGGGCAGTCCCACCTCCAGGCCAGGCCTGTGAGGCGGCTGCTGTTCTGGAAGGAAGGGATGCGGGTTTCTGGCTGCTGCCCACTAGACAGGTTGCCAGGGATTGTGGGCAGAGCCTCCTGGGCAGTATTAGGGGATAATCCAGTTTTCCGGATTTCCTGGGGAGGGGGCCTCCGGACATCTGCCGCAGGGTCAGTCCTCAGAAGCCAGCGTTGAGACACGGGGGTGCTGCCCCTACCAGGACCCTCCCTTCCCGCTGTGCCGGGGCAGGAGTGGGGGCTGTGGAAATCCAGGAGCTGTGGAGTGCCAAGGCCACCACTGCCAGCCACTGCCTTCGGGAGCCGGAGTCAGCCCTGGGGCAGGCACTGCTGGAGAGACCCCTCCACAGCTAGCTTGCTGTGTGCCCTTGGCGGGGTGCTTTCCTTCTCTGAGCTTGGATTTCCTCCAGGTAAAAGGCATTTTTAGAGGTGCTTAAAGCAAGAGGCTCATTGGGACTTGGTGGGGTTTGGTACAGGTGAGGCAGCTTCTCCGTGCTGCTGTTGAGGCCTCAAGCCCAGCAACCAGGCTTGGGGGACTTGAAGTCTTGGGGAATGACTGGGCGTTTCTGAGGCCGAAATTCCAGCCTCGCTCTGTGGCCTCAGCACGGGGCCCCAGTGAGTTCCCTGTCAAACAGAGAACATCCCCCAAGGACCCCTGAGTGCCCTCCCTGTCCAGGAAGGGCCTTTCCAATGACTGGCTTTTGGGGAGTGCTGCCCTGAGCGCCTTGGAGTGCTGAGTGCCCCCAGGACCCCTGACCCAGACACGCCTGTGCCTGGCGTGGGGGCGCAGCAAGCCAACAGAGAGGCTTCCTTGTTGACCTGCTGGGGCGCCGGAGGGCCGTGGATGACATCACGCCCCAGGCCACAGGCCAGACAGCTCTGTCACCCAGCACGTGGCTGAGATCCTCCTTCTGTGGCCACCCTTGCCAGCAGGCTGGGCGGCCGTCACGGGAAACGCCGATGGGGAACAAGTCCTGCCAGGCTTCTGTGACCTGCGGGTCAGCCTACCTGACACCCCAGCACCAGACACCTGAAGGCAGGTGGCCGTGCTGACTCATCCCCCACCACAGCCTGGGCCACGGCAGGTGTCTGGAGTGTTTGCTGAGTGAGCAGTCATCTGTGCTCACCCTCCCCACACCCTGGATGCCAAGGCCCTGGAGGTATAGTCCTGGTCTTGGGCCTCAGCTCCATCCGAGAGTAGCCTGGAGCCCCTGCCAGTCCGTTCTGACTGCTGGTGGGTGTCCCGGCCCGGGTCCCATGCGCCTGACCTGGGCTGCCCGTGCCCACGTTCCCCAGCAGCTGTGCAGGGTCAGGCCCTGGCCACCTGGACTGTGTAGGAGCTGGGATCAGCTCCGGTGACTCAGAAGGCTTGAGGCAGCCTGCTGGGGACTGAGAGTCCTGCCTTGGCCCGGATGGGATGTCCCTCACACAAACCATGCCTCAGGCCCACAGCCTGGGCCTTATCCCCGGAGCACCAGCACTGGGAGCGGGATGGCCTCGGGCTCCCTGTTAGCTGGGCCAGGGCTAGCTGAGCTGAGCCACAGGCTTTCTGCCCGTGCAGGCACGCCTCAAGTTCCCCATCGACTACCCGTACTCTCCACCGGCCTTTCGGTTCCTGACCAAGATGTGGCACCCTAATATCTACGAGGTGAGTGTAGCCCCCGCGGGGCTCACGTCCTCATCGTCTGGGACCTGGGGCACTGGGAGCCAGTGCTGACCTCTGACCTCTGACCTGTCCTCTCCTTGTGCAGACGGGGGATGTGTGCATCTCCATCCTCCACCCGCCGGTGGACGACCCCCAGAGTGGGGAGCTGCCTTCGGAGAGGTGGAACCCCACCCAGAATGTCAGGTAGGCCGCCCCGCCCCCCATGTCCACCAGGTAGGCCAGGCTCCCTCCCTACCCTGTCCCGTGTCCACCCAGAACATCCGGTAGGCCGGGCTCCCTCCCAGTCGGTGGTGCCAAGGCTTGGTTCAGGACCTGCCAGCTGGCATCCTGGGCCTCCCTACACCTGCACGGTGGGCGGCTTCCCGGGGCTTGCAGCACGGTGGTGTCTGTGCGGACTCCCACCACCCCAGGCCAGCCCCACGGTCTGGAACGACCTAGGGGTGTCCCGCCTGCCCCAGTCCTGGGGTCTCCTCCTTCCCCAGCCATCTCTGGATTGGTCGCCTCGTGCCACGCGTGCCCCCCGGGACTCATGCCCAGGTACAGGCATTGGGGCCTTGTTGCCCGTGTGTCCTGCAGTACAGCCCAGGCCGGATGTACGGGCGTGAGGGCAGCCCCGGGTCTGACGGAGGGGGTCTGCCGTGCTGCCCTCCCTGGTCCTGGCATGGGAGGCAGGAGGCTGGTGCAGTTCTAGCCCCTACTGTTCTGGGGGCCCGAGACACAAGCAGAGGCCATGAGGGCAGGTGAAGGTCGCCTGCTGGGCGGGAAGGCTGGGGTTCCCTGGGCAGGTCCGCTCCAGCCGCTCTCCCCACAGGACCATCCTCCTGAGTGTCATCTCCCTCCTCAACGAGCCCAACACCTTCTCACCTGCCAACGTGGACGCCTCCGTGATGTACAGGAAGTGGAAAGAGAGCAAGGGGAAGGATCGGGAGTACACGGACATCATCCGGTGAGGGCGGGCAGGACGGGAGGAGAGACGCAGGTCAGGCCTGCAGCCGTGATCGCGCAGCGCCCAGCCCTACTGTCCCGGTGAGGACGGAGGGGCTTCCTGATGCTGCTTTACAGGCAGCGGTCACAGGTGGAGGCCGGGCCCAGCCTCTTGCCCCTTTTCCTCTTTTTTTTTTTTTTTGAGAGGCGGAGTCTCACCTCGAGGCCCAGGCTGGAGTGCAGTGGTGTGATCTCAGCTCCCCACAGTGTTCACCTCCCAGGTTCAAACAGCTCTCCTGCCTCAGCCTCCCAAGTAGCTGGGACTATAAACTGGGACTACAGGCCACGCCTGGTTGATTTCTTCGTATTTTTAGTAGAGTTAGGGTTTCACCCTGTTAGCTAGGGTGGTTTCGATCTCCTGACCTCAGGATCTGCCCACCTTGGTCTCCATGGTGGTAGGATTACAGGCGTGAGCCATTGAGCCTGGCCCTTATTGAGCCTGGCCCTTTTTTTTTTTTTTTTTCCCTGAGATGGGGTCTCGCTCTGTCACCCAGGCTGGAGTGCCCTGGCACAATCTGGGCTCAGTGCGGCCTCCATTTCCCAGGTTCAAGCTGTTCTCCTGCCTGATCCTCCTCAGTAGCTGGGTTTACAGATGCCCACCACCGTGCCCGGCTACTTTTTGTAGTTCTGAGTAGAGTTGGGATTTCACCATGTTGGCCAGGCTGGTCTCGAACTCCCGAGTTCAGATGATCTGTCTGCCTCAGCCTCCCAAAGTGCTGGGATTACAGGCGTGAGCCACCACGCCCAGCTTAGTGGTCGATGTTTCCGTAGATTCTTTCAGGCTTGACGGTTTATTTATGCCTGTGCTTTAGCGAAGAAAAGGGGTCATGCTGTGTGCGCCCTGGTGACTGTTGGTCAGTAGTGCTGGTGCCACTCGTGTGGGGAGTGCCCCTGCAGGCGCTCGGCCCGGCAAGCTCTGGCCGCAGGTGTGCGGCCGCCTCCCGGTGCCTTCCGTGCCTGCGGTCTGCCTCCCCTGCGTGGCGGTGCGTGCCGGCTGGTAGCTCTCCCTGTCCCGTCCCCCTCGTGCCCCAGAGCTGAGCCCCACAGCCCTTTCTCATGGGTGTGTTGTGTTGATGTGAATGTGTGAATATGTGCGTGTCTGCATACACAGACGAGGTTTTCTTTACGGGCTCACAGCCTCACGGTTCCTGCTCTTCCTCTTACGTAGAGACGTTTCCTAGCCGTTTCCTCTTCTCTGAGTGAGATCACATGGATTCCCTCTTGGAAGCCTCAATGTTTTTTGTTTGTTTGTTTGTTTTTCAAAACGAAGTCTTGCTCTGTTGCCCAGGCTGGAGTGCAGTGGGGTGATCTCGGCTCACTGCAACCGCCGCCTCCCAGATTCAAGCAATTCCCTTGCCTCAGCCTCCCGAGCAGCTGGGACTGCTGGTGCCCGCCACCATGTCCAACTAACTTTTTGTATTTTTGGGTTTGTTTGTTTTGAGATGAAGTCTCATGCTATCGCCAGGCTGGAGTGCAGTGGTGCATTCTTGGCTCACGGCAGCCTCCTCCACTCCAGGCTCAAAAGATTTTCCTGCCTCAGCTGAGTAGCTGGGACCACAGGTACCTGCACTGCACTGGGCTAACTTTTGTATTTTTAGTAGAGATGGGGTTTGCCATCTTGGCCAGGCTGGTTTTGAACTTCTGACCTCGTGATCTGCCCATCTGGGCCTCCCAGAGTGCTGGGATTACAGGCGTGAGCCACCACACCGGGCCAAGCAGAATTTTAAAAACAACCTTTAAGGCTAGGCGGGCGGATCACGAGGTCAAGAGGTCGAGCCCATCTTGGCCAACATGGTGAAAACCTCGTTTCTACTAAAAATACAAAAATTAGCTGGGCGTGGTGGTGCGTGCCTGTAATCCCAGCTACTCGGGAGGCTGAGGCAGGAGAATCGCTTGAACCCAGGAGGTGGAGGTTGCATTGAGCCAAGATCGCGCTACTGCACTCCAGCCTGGCGACACAGTGAGACTCTTGTCTCAAAAAAAAAAAAAAAAAAGAACAACCTTTAAAATGTTGCACCCATATTCCATGTGTGTCCCTGGCCCGGGCCCCACGAGCTTCCGGTGCCTTCCGTCTGCCCTCCCTTCTGCACTTGCTGGCTCCTGGTGTTGTGGAGTTGTCCCAGGGCACCGTCACGGTGCTGGGCGGTCTCTGCTCTGAGCAGCCACAGTGTGGCATCCTGGGAGGTGCTCTGCCAGCACCCACCGGCCTCTGGAGGTCAGGGGGGAGCCGGCCTGGCAGTCCCTCCGTGCAGATGCCCTCAGCGGCCCTGGCCCAGCTGTGTCACCTGGCCCATGTGACCGGTTCCTTGGCCCGGTTCTTCCTGGCCACCTCCCTGATGTACCTCCCCCTCAGATCCCAGCACAGAAATAAAAGCCACACTATTTTTATCCCTCGAAATTCCCTGCAGGCCAACTCACGTGTGCCCATGTGGCCTGATGTGGTCGCTGCTTTCTGTCTGTTTTTAAATCGTGTGTGTGTGTGTGTGTGTGTGCGCGCGCGCGCGTGTGTGTGTTTGTGTGTGTGCGCGTGCGCGCGCACGCACCTTGTGGCAGCCAGAGTCCCACTGTGTTGTGCCGGGCAGGTGCCGTGAGCCCAGCTTGGTCAGGGCTGTTGGTCTTGCTGGACAGCACGGCCAGACAGTCTTCCAGTTCATGCTGGGGTGTGCCACGGGCGGGTCAGGTCCCACCCTGCCCCTACACTGCATCTTCCCACGTGTGCCCCCCCCCAGGCAGTGCTGGCCTCAGGGCGCCTGTTGCGCACTTCAGCCTCTGTGTCCACCCTGCTGGAGAGCTCGGGAAACAAAGTGCGGCATCTGCTGGGTCTGCCCAGGGACGTCCCGGAGGCCAGACGTCGGCCCTCCATGCCTCGTGCCTCCCCACAGGAAGCTCTGGGCTTGGGGCTGTCTGTCCACTCCCTGCTGCCCTCCTGTGCGGGCACTGTGGAACCCACACACCCCGGGAGCAGCCAGGCCAAGAGCCATCCTGGTCTGTGATGGGGGCTTGAGGGCTGGGTTGCAGTCCCTAGCGCATCGCCTGAGGCTGCAGCCTTGTTCCTGTGTTCCGTCAAATGGGGTCACTGCAGCCCGGCCCTGCTGTGCGGGCACCCAGAAGCCCCTTGCCGGGAGCCCTGGAGGGACATTCTTGATGTGCGTCATGGAGGTGGAGCTCAGGGCAGGCCCGCCCTTATAGGTCCTGGTGTCCATGGTGCCCGCTGGAAAGTTGGTGCTAACTCATCCTCCTTTCTAGCCAGAGGCCAGGTGGCCAGGCCTGCCTTGGTTTAGAGTCCTAGCGAGGGTGTGGCAAGGCTCTGGCCGCCTCTGCGTTTCCCGTCCCACCTGGGCTGGTTCTCGGCTCCAGGACAGTCCTGCCTCCTGTCCTCAGTCACCCCCAGCTACTTCCTTTGCTCCTGCACTCAAGAAAGTCTCTTGTCCCAACGTGAGGCTACATGGGCACTCCCTGTCACCCAGCGTCGTGACTTTCTCCAGCTCCTGATGGGTCCCTGTGGGGTGTGCTTCAGAGCAGGATGGGCGGATGTGACCGCACTGCGCCCGGCAGCCTCCTGCCTGCGCCTCTGGCCCCTCCCCAGCCCCGTCCTCTGTCTCCCTTCCGGAATCCCTCACTCGCAGAGCGCGTTCCTGCGTGGCCGCTGAACGCCGCGTTAAGGGGCGTTGGGATGAGAGTCGGGCATGGGGGGTGGGGGCAGGGCCGGGGCAGGGGCCGGGTCCAGGCCCGTGCGTGGCGCCCTCACCCATCCTGTCCCACCAGGAAGCAGGTCCTGGGGACCAAGGTGGACGCGGAGCGCGACGGCGTGAAGGTGCCCACCACGCTGGCCGAGTACTGCGTGAAGACCAAGGTGCCGGCGCCTGACGAGGGCTCGGACCTCTTCTACGACGACTACTACGAGGACGGCGAGGCGGAGGGGGGCGCCGACAGCTGCTTCGGGGACGACGGGGACGGCTCGGGCACCGAGGAGTCCTGACACCGCCCGAATAAACCGCGGCCGGGCCCGTATGGATCCTGAGACCACAGACTACCTCACCGAGGTTTTGTGTTGCTCCCCTCCCCTCTGGTGGTTTCGTTTGGCTCTTTTTCTCCTTTCCCTTGTTTGTTCTGGGTTTTCATGTGCTTCAGAGAAGAGGGGCTGCCCCAGCGCCACCCACGTCACTCTGGGCTCCGTGGACGGGGGCCCAGCTTGGGAGTGGCCGGCCCACCTGTCCTCTCGGGAGGGGAGCAGAGTCCCAGCCTCTGCCCAAGCGCCCCGGCTTCAGACCGGCTGCAGCCCAGAGGAGTCACAGGGAGCGCAGCTGGGAACGTGGGTGGGCGGCTGCCGGCCTGAGGGTCCCGGCCCAGCGTGTCAGCCCCAGGGCCTGGAGCCACATCCCAGCACGAGTGGACAGATTCTCCGTGGCCGACTCTTCTCTCTGCTTTGGTTTGTTTGGAATCTAAATAAAACTACTTTATGAGAAGCCACAGAAGCTCTGCGGGGAGGGAGAGGCAGCCTGCAGGTCCATTAGTGACTGCACACGGCCAGCCTGCTGGGACCCAGCTGCGCCAGGTGTGGGTCTGGGAGGCCCGTCACAGGAGGCCGGGGGGCAGCCGGGTCCCACCGCCCGTAGCTCCCAAACTTGGGTCAGACGGGCCTGGGCGGCATCCCCCAGCCTGCAGTGAACTGAAAGTTCCTCCCTGTGACCAAGTGCTTTTGAGGGGACAGGAGCTGCCTCTGCAGGCGTCCAGCAAAGCTTCCTCCAAGGGCCGCAGCCGCCTGGGTGTTGATCCTGGCGCCTTGGCCACAAATGCCCCCATCAGCACTCCGGGGACAGCTCAGGGCCACAGATTGCCCCTATGAGCACTACGGGGGCTCCATCACCGTCCAGGCAGACCCTCGGGGTGGGAGAGCCGTGGCCCTGGGCACGCAGGGCAGGCACCTCGCATCCTGGCATCAGGAAGTCCCTGGAATCGTTTTGTATCGTGGGGTAAAGCTTGGCGCCCTTCCCTGCCCTCCCAGGGTGCTCTGCCTCCCAGGAATCTGCCTGTGTTCAGGTGTCCAGGAGCTCCTGGCCTTGCTTTTGGGCCGCTGAAAAGCCCGTAGTGGCTGGATTCACGGTGGGCAAGCTGTGAGGATGAGCCTTCCCACCAAGTTCAGACAAAATGGGGCTGCATTGGTTGGAAGTTGGGTGCCCCTGCCAGGTGGGCATGGGGTGCAGAAGGGCACTCGGGGGACCTGTGAGGCCCCCCCCGGGCCCTGCAAGGTGTGTGGCCTGTGGCCTCTGAGCTGCACCCTGGCTGCACCTCGGCAGATGCCCCATCACCTTTCCTGGGTTCACATTTCTGGCTTCTCTTAGACCCAGGCCACCGCCCGGCTTGTCTGAGGTGGGTTTGAGGGGAGTCTGGCTTGATGGTATGGGCCCCGCCGCTTCCGTTGCTCCCCCGTAAGCCGTCCGTCCAGTTTACCTTGTCCACCGAGCACTGCAGTGTTGCTAAGCAGTGAGCTCATCGAGGCCCGGAGCCCTGCACGGGAGCCCAGGTGCGTTAACCTGCAGGCGCTCAGCAGGTGCCGACGTGTTCCGCCATTACAGGGGCAGGCAAGATGGGCGGCCTCTCCTCTCCTGGCTCCAGGCCGCGCCGCGCCACTGCACCTAGTCCACTTGAAGGACCCAGGGCAGTGTCATCTGACCACCGCCGGCCTGGTGTTCTCTGGCCAGCCCAAGGTATGAGAGGCCCTCCGGACCACACCTGGTGTCCGCCCCTATTGTGAATAAAGTTTTATTGGCACAGCCACACCCAATTCTCAGGATGGTCCCTAGCTGCTTTTTGAGACTGAGTTTCACTCTTGCTGCCAGGCTGGAGTGCAATGGTGTGATCTCGGCTCACTGCAACCTCCACCTCCCAGATTCATGCCGTTCTGCCTCAGCGTCCGGAGTAGCTGGGATTACAGGCATGTACCACCACGCCTAGCTAATTTTGTATTTTTAGTAGAGATGGGGTTTCTCCATGTTAGGCTGGTCTCGAACTCCTGCCCTCAGGTGATCCACCTCCCTCAGCCTCCCAAAGTGCTGGGATTACAGGTGAGCCACTGCACCTAGCCTGCTTTCATTTTATTTATTTATTTATTTTTTTTTTTGAGACAGAGCCTTGCTCTGTTGCCCAGGCTGGAGTGCAGTGGTGTGATCTCAGCTCACCGCAACCTCCACCTCCTGGGTTCATGCGATTCTCCTGTCTCAGCCTCCCAAGTAGCTGGGATTACAGGCATGCGCCACCACGCTCAGCTCATTTTTGTATTTTTAGTAGAGATGGGGTTTCACCATGTTGATCAGGCTGGTTTCGAACTCTTGACCTCAGGTGATCCACCTGCCTTGGTCTCCCACAGTGCTGGGATTACAGGTGTGAACCACCGCGCCGGGCCACATGTACACGTTTTTTATAGAAACGGACCTTACTGTGTGGCCCCATCTGGTTTTACACTTTTATTTCTTGATACAGGGTCTCGCTGTGTCACCCAGGCTGGAGTGCAGTGGCACGATCATAGCTCACTGGAGTCTCAACCTGGGCTCCAGCAGTCCTCCCGTCTCAGCCTCCAAAAGTGCTGGGGCTACAGGTGTGAGCCACCATGCCCAGCCTCTCAGTTTTTACTCTTTACCACACTATATTTGCAGCATACCCTAAAACTTCACTTGCTTTCTATGTGAAATACAAATTTTACTGGGCACCCCTGTCTGTAGTTGCTAAGTCTGGTCACACTGACACTGATGGGCGTTCCTCCCGGTTGTGAGGATTGAATGAGGTAGAAATTCGGGCCCACACTGAACAGCTATGCTCCTTAAACCCACCCGGCTTCACGCTGCCGGTGGGAGCCCCCAGGCCCCAGAGCACGGCAGGGGAGTGCAGCCTTTGCTGATCAATTTCTTCTGGACACCGCTCCTTTAATTTTGGAAAAGGTACTTATTTTTCACACAGGGTCTTGCTGTGTTGCCAGGGTGGAGTGCAATGGCACAATCACGGCTCACTGCAGCCTCAACCTCCTGGGCTCAGGCAATCCTGCCTGTCGCCCAGAGTGCTGGGATGACAGGTGTGAGCCACCGCCCCCGGCCAGTACTGTTACTATTCATGAAAACCGAAAGCTAAAACAGCCCAAATACCCGTCCACCGGTGACTGGATAAACAGTGTGGTCCGTCCACACAACTGAACATGGAGCTCTGTCCCTCAGGCTGGAGTGCAGTGGCGCGATCTCGGCTCACTGCAACCTCCGCCTCCCAGGTTCAAGTGATTCTCCTGCCTCAGCCTCCCAAGGACCTGGTACTGCAGGCACCTACCACCATGTCCGGCTAATTTTTTGTATTTTTAGTAGAGACCGGGTTTCACCATGTTGGCCAGGCTGGTCTTGATGTCTAGACCTTGTGATCCACCTGCCCTGGCCTCCCAAAGTGCTGGGATTACAGGCGTGAGCCACTGGACTGGCATAAAGGACATTTTCTACATGTTTTATCAGAATAACAAAAAAGCGGCAAAGAAGAAACTCAGCCGGGCGCGGTGGCTCAAACGCCTGTCATCCCAGCACTTTGGGAGGCCGAGGTGGGTGGATCACCTGAGGTCAGGAGTTCAAGACCAGCCCGGCCATCATGGTGAAACCCCATCTTTAAAA
This sequence comes from Cebus imitator, assembly GCF_001604975.1. Classification (NCBI taxonomy): domain Eukaryota; kingdom Metazoa; phylum Chordata; class Mammalia; order Primates; family Cebidae; genus Cebus; species Cebus imitator. The sequence goes on along the minus strand of NW_016108120.1, from coordinate 237,186 downwards.
ACAAACAAACAAAAAACCTCACTGAAACTAAAACAAATACAATTGGGGTGATTTGAACACTTTATATTCAACACCAGAAATTTGTCAACGGCTGGGTACAGTGACTCACTCCTGTAACCCCAACATTTTGGGGGGCCAAGGCAGGGGAATTGCTTGAGCTAAGCTCAGGATCAGCCTGGGCAATGTGGCGGAACGCTGTCTCTGCAATTTTAAAGTTCGCCACACGTCTCACGCCTGTAATCTCAGCACTTTGGGAGACCGAGGCAGGCAGATCACCTGAGGTCACGAGTTTGAGACCAGCCTGGCCAAGATGGTGAAACCCCATTTCTACTAAAAAAAAACGCAAAAATTAGCCGGGCGTGGTGATGCGTGCCTATAACCCCAGCTACTCGGGAGGCGGAGGTTGTGGTGAGCGGAGATCAAGCCGCTGCACTCCAGCCTGGGTGACACAGCCAGACTCTGTCTCAAAAAATGAAAAAAAAATATCACCCACACGGTGGTAGCGCCTGTCGTCCCAGGTACTCGGGAGGCTGAGGCAGGAGGATCACGTGAGCCCAGGAGTTTGAGGCTGCTGTGATCACACCCCTCCAGCCTGGCTGTCTAAAAATAAGAAAGTTTTGGTACTTTCTCAGATGTGATCATGGCTTCATCTTGAGTCCTTCTGTTTGAGAAACACTTTCTAACGTGTTCATGGGTGGAGGGGTTTTGGGTGTGCGGCTGTGGGTGGAGCTGTGACTGTCACCTCCCCCACAGGAAGCCATCGGGACGGGGTGGGGGGTTGCTGGCATACGTGCTGGGTGTCTGCAGCAGCATGGAGGCCTGTGTGTCTTCAGTCCTGGTGTTGGCCCTGGGGGCCCTGTCGGCAGGTGAGTGGGAGCCAGAGTGCAGGGGTCACTGAGGCCCAGAGCTCTTGGGGGTCCCTGGATGGGGGGTTAGGCGTGGGCGGCAGCATCCTGGGCGTAAGAGTGGAGATTCGTCATTGCTTGGCGGGAAGACAGACCGGGGGGCATCCCAAGCTCCTCGCCTTCACCCCGAGCACTGGGAAGTGCCGCCGTCCACCCGCTCACCTCGTCCATCCTCCCGGCGGCACCCAGAAGGCAGGGCCCCCATCACACCTGAGGTGCAGAGCAGGAAACTGAGGCCTGGCTAGGAAACGCCCCAGCTGGGAGCGCAGAGCCGGCGCTCCCTCCCCACCCCACTGGCTGCCTCCTATAACCGAAGGCGTGGCGGGATTAGGTGCCCAGCAGTGAGAGAGGAGGGAGGTGGGCAGTGGTTCCTGTGCCGGCTGGACGGGGTCAGGGGCTCTGGTGAGCTGGGGACCTAAGCAGATGGGCGGAGGTAGATCCAGCCATCCACCCGTCAGCCATCCATCATCTTCCCATTCTTCTTTTTCTTTTTTTTAATTTTAAAGACGGGGTTTCACCATGTTGGTCAGGCTGGTCTTGAACCCCCAACCTCAGGTGATCCGCCCACCCTGGCCTCCAGAGTGCTTGGATTACAGGCGTGAGCCACCGCGCCTGACCCATTCTTCTTTTTTTCCTCCCATGGGTCCGTCGTCCCTCCCTCCCTTCACCCCTCCTTCCTTCCCTCTGTCCGTCCATCCATCATCCCTCCTTCCTGTCATTCTTCCACCCATCCCTGCATCATCCATCCCTCCTTCCCTCCATCGTTCATTCCTCCTTGCTTTCATCCACCCATCATCTTCCCCTCCTTCCTTTCAGGTACCCACCCACCCATCCATCATGTTTCTCTCCCTCCTTCCCTCCATCCATCCATCACCCCCTCCTCTTTCCATCCCTCCCTCCTTCCTCCCTCTGTCCCTCCTCCTCTTCCCCCTTCCTGCCGTGTATCCCTCCGTATTTGCAGGCCACGCCCTGTTCTAGGCCTGCTGTACCCGAGACAGGCCTGGGGCCTGCCCTCCTGTCTGCCCGAGAGAGATGGGCCAGGCGCGAGGCTGTGCACACAGTCTGGGAGGGGTGGGTGCTGGGAGGCTGGCAGAGCAGAGGAAGGGCAGAGGGGGCAAGAGGGCGGCTGGGGGGCCTCTGTGGCGAGAGGAGCAGAAACCAAGGGAGGAAGCCGGGCCGGGGGTGGGGAGGCACACAGGCAGCTAGGTGGGGTGCGGGCAGCTAGGTGGGGTGCGGGCAGCTAGGTGGGGTGCAGGCAGCTTGCAGGCGTGGCAGGGACCCGAGTGTCGGGAGAAGGGAGGAGAGAGAAGGTGGTCAGCAGGGCCA
>NW_016108120.1:227496-233675 GCF_001604975.1 Cebus imitator | reverse complement strand
GAAATACAGTTGTGGCCAAGCCCAGTGGTTCACACCTGCATTGCCAGAACTTGCGGACGCTGAGGTGGGAGGATTTCTTGACACCAGGAGTCCAAGGCTGCGTTGAGGTGTGATCACACCTCTGCACTCCAGCCTGGGCAAGGGACCAAGATCCTGTCTCAAAAAAAAAAAAAACGAACCTTGGCCGGGCGCGGTGGCTCACGCCTGTAATCCCAGCACATTGGAAGACCAAGGTGGGTGGATCATGTGGAGTCAGGAGTTCGAGACCAGCCTGGCCAACATAGCAAAACGCTGTCTCTATAAAAATACAATTAGCTGGCTCTAATGGCGGGCACCTGTAACCCCAGCTGCTCAGGAAGTTGGGGCAGGAGAATCGCTTGAACCCAGGAGGCGGGGTTGCAGCGGGGTCAGAGTCATGCTCCTTTTCTTTTTCTTTTTTTTTTTTCCTCCGTTGTCACCCAGGCTGGAGCGCAATGCTGTGATCTCGGCTCACGGCAGCCTCCGCCTCCCGGGTTCAAGCAATTCTCCTGCCTCAGCCTCCTGAGTAGCTGGGATTACAGGTGTGCGCCACCATGCCCGGCTAATTTTTGTATTTTTAGGACAGATGGGGTTTCTCAGTGTTGATCAGGCTGGTCTCGAACTCCTGACCTCAGGTGATCCACCCGCCTCGGCCTCCCAAAGTGCTTGGGATTACAGGTGTGAGCCACCGCGCCCAGCCACGCTCCTTTCCACGGGCGAGTTGTCTTCCGTGGTGTGGACGGCCGTGTGGTGCTGACCCACCCCGCCCTGGATGGACGCTTTGGCTGTTCCCACCCTCTCCTGATGGCTAGGACTCACGCTGCTGTGAGCGTCTGTGTGCAGTTTCTGCATTTTCATTCCTCCTGGGTGTGTATCCGGGAGTCGGCTGCTGAGTCACGAGGTGGCTCTGACTTCGCATTTGAGGAACTTCCTGGGTGACTGCCCTGCCTCACGTTCCTACCCACAGTGTTTGAGGAGCCCGTTTCTCTGCTGGTGGGAATCTGGTTTTTGCTTATTTATTATGAGACGGAATGCAATGGCACCGCCATCTTGGCTCATCCCCGCCTCTGCCCCTGGGCTCCAGCGATTCTCCTGCCTCAGCCTCCCGAGTAGCTGGGACCACAGGCACCCACAACCACGCCCGGTTAAGTTTTTAGAAAGTTTTTTTTGGCCAGGCACGGTGGCTCACACCTGTAATCCCAGCACTTTGGGAGGCCGAGACAGGCGAACCACAAGGTCAGGAGTTCGAGACCAGCCTGACCAACAAAGTGAAACCCTGTCTTTACTAAAAATACAAAAATTAGCTGGGCTTTGTGGCATGAGCCTGTAATCACAGGGAGGCTGAGGCAGGAGAATCGCTTGAACCTGGGACGCGGAGGTTGTGGTGAGCTGAGATCACTGCATGGCACTCCAGCCAGGGCAACAGAGCAAGACTCTATCTCAAAAAAAAGAAAAAAAGTTTTTGTAGGCCGGGTGCAGTGGCTCACGCCTGTAATCACAGCACTTTGGGAGGCCGAGGTGGGTGGATCACGAGGTCAGAAGACCTAGACCGTCCTGGCCAACATGGTGAAACCCCGTCTCTACTAAAAATACAAAAATTAGCCAGGCATGGTGGCGCACGCCTGTAACCCCAGATACCCAGGAGGCTGAGGCAGGAGAATCGCTTGAACCCGGGAGGCGGAGGTTGCAGTGAGCCGAGATTGCACCACTGCGCTCCAGCCTGGGCGACAGAGCGAAACTCTGACTCAAAGAAAAAAAAAAAAAAGCTTTTGTGGAGAAGCCGGGCACAGTGGCTCACGCCTGTAATCCCAAGCACTTTGGGAGGCTGAGGTGGGTGGATTGCCTGAGGTCAGGAGTTTCAGACCAGCCTGGCCAACATAGTGAAACCCCATCTCTACTAAAAATATAAAAAATTAGCCAGGTATGGTGACATGCGTTTGTAATCCCAGCTACTCGGGAGGCTGAGTCAAGAGAATCACTTGAACCCGGGAGGCGGAGGTTGTGGTGAGCTGAGATCGCACCACTGCACTGCAGCCCGGGCAACCACAGCAAGACTCCGTCTCAAAAAAATAAATAGAGGATGGGCGCAGTGGCTCAAGCCTGTAATCCCAGCACTTTGGGAGGCCGAGGCGGGTGGATCACGAGGTCAAGAGATCGAGACCATCCTGGTCAACATGGTGAAACCCCGTCTCTACTAAAAATACAAAAAATCAGCTGGGCATGGTGGTGCGTGCCTGTAGTCCCAGCTACTTAGGAGGCTGAGGCAGGAGAATTGCCTGAACCCAGGAGGCGGAGGTTGCGGTGAGCCGAGATCGCGCCATTGCACTCCAGCCTGGGTAACAAGAGCGAAACTCCGTCTCAAAAAAAAAAAATAGATAAAGGTTTTGTAGAGACCGGGTCTTGCTGTGTTACCCAGGCTGGTCTTGAACTCCTGGCCTTGAGTGACCCTCCCTCCTTAGCTCCCCAAAGTGCTGGGATCACAGGCATGAGCCACCTGCACCTGGCCTGTTGCACATTTTGAAGGACTCCTCTGGCTATGGACTCCCCTAGGCTGTGGGGCCCAGTGGGGCCTGGGAAGGTCCTGGAGAGGGGGTTGGGAGGGCGGGGGGGGGGATGGGAGGGACCAAGGGCCGCCCCCACATGTCAGCCTAGAAGTTTCAGGGAACGCTGGGGTTGTCATTAGGATGGCGCATCTGTTCAGGGTCCTAGGCCTCTGCGCTGGGCAAGGACAGTCTCAGCAGGGGTGGGAACATGCAGCCCCAACCTGGCTCTTTTTCCCCACTCTGGCAGGCAGCTCCTTTGCAGCCCAGATTATCGGGGGCCAGGAGGCGGCCCCCCACTCACGCCCATACATGGCCTCGCTGCAGAGGAACGGCTCCCACCTGTGCGGGGGGGTCCTGGTGCACCCAAAGTGGGTGCTGACAGCCGCGCACTGCCTGCCCCAGGGGTGAGTACCCTGCCCCACCCCCCCAGGGGTCCGGGGAATCCATCCCACGGCCCCCATTCTCCACAGAGGGTGGGTTCTGGTAGATTTAGGCCAATTGTGGGAGCCCCTTCCCTCCCGGTGATGGCCTAGGCAGGTCTAAGTGGCCTGCAGCTGTGGGACTCCTGGAGGTCTGCTATTGGCAAGAGGCACTGGCAGAGCCTGGATCCTTCCACGGCTGAGCCACCATCCTGGTGTGGACGGAGCAGGTTGTGTCTGAGCCTGGATCCTTCCACGGCTGAGCCACGGTCCTGGTGTGGATGGAGCAGGTTGTGTCCGAGCCTGGATCCTTCCACGGCTGAGCCACCGTCCTGGTGTGGACGGAGCGGGTTGTGTCCGAGCCTGGATCCTTCCACAGCTCAGCCACCGTCCTGGTGTGGACGGAGCGGGTTGTGTCCGAGCCTGGATCCTTCCACGGCTGAGCCACCGTCCTGGTGTGGACGGAGCAGGTTGTGTCTGAGCCTGGATCCTTCCATGGCTGAGCCACGGTCCTGGTGTGGATGGAGCGGGTTGTGTCTGAGCCTGGCCTGGATCTTTCCACGGCTGAGCCACCGTCCTGGTGTGGACGGAACGGGTTGTGTCTGAGCCTGGATCCTTCCACAGCTGAGCCACCGTCCTGGTGTGGATGGAGCGGGTTGTGTCTGAGCCTGGCCTGGATCTTTCCACGGCTGAGCCATCGTCCTGGTGTGGACGGAACGGGTTGTGTCTGAGCCTGGATCCTTCCACGGCTGAGCCACTGTCCTGGTGTGGATGGAGCGGGTTGTGTCTGAGCCTGGATCCTGTTACAGCTGAGCCATGGTCCTGGTGTGGTTGGAGTGGATTGTGTCAGAGCCTGAGTCCTTCCACGACTTAGTCACAGTCCTGGTGTAGACAGAGTGGGTTGTGTCTCACTCTGGGTCCTGTCATGGCTGAGCCACAGTCCTGGTGTGGACGGAGCAGATTGTGTCTGTCCATTCACCTGCTGATGGATCCAACTTAGTCTGGGACCTCTGCACTGGGGAAGGAGGGTCAGGTGGGGTGTTTGCCACCTGATGCCAGGAGGACAAAGCTGGCCTTTGAGGGTGGTGCAGGAATTGACCTGGGTTCCACAAAATTGGGGAGCCACTAAATGACCCATCCTGGAGTTGCCTTACCTCAGTACTGGCCAGTCATACACAGCCCAGGTCAAGATGGTCAAAATAACAAAAAGGGATCTGCCAGCTTGTGTAACTGCAAAGTCTAGGAGAAGGTCCAGCTTCAGGTGTAGCTTGATCCAGGTGCTCACAGGAGGCGCTCTGGAGCCTCCTGTGTGAGGACATCCACTTCCTGGTGTGGATGGAGTGCGTTGTGACTGCCTCCCAGCTCTGCTGCATGCCAGGAAGCCCCACCATCAAGGTGGCAAGAAGTGAGCCCTCAGTCCTGTGGAAAGCGAGCTTGGCTGTCTAGTTTGGGCACAGTTAGGAGGATTGGCATGTGCCAAACTGTGCAAATCACTGCGGTTGAGCCTGGGGCCCCACGTGAAGGAAGTTCCCAGGGCTGGTTTTTGTGAAGCTGTAGGCTTGGGGTTGGCATTTTCAGACACACAGCCCTTGCCTGGGGCCAGGGCCGGGCAGAAGTCTGAGGCAGGGATGAGAGCAGGGAGGGCTTCCTGGAGGAGGCGGGTTGAAAAGACACAGGGAAGGGCTGGTGAGAGCCAAGGCCTGCGAGGGGCTGCGGCTGTGAGTGATGGCCGTGGGCGACAGGCACGGGGGGTCGTCCACGGCGGGCCAGGCAGCGGCACCCTGATCCCCTCTGTCCTCAGGACGGCCGGGCTGAGGTTGGTGCTGGGGCTCCACGCCCTGGGCGGGCCCGGCCTCACCTTCCACATCAAGTCCGTCGTGCGGCACCCTCGCTACAGACCGCCCCCTGTCCTGGAGAATGACCTCGCTCTGCTCAAGGTGCGCACGGGGATGGGCAGGGGGCGAACTCAGCACCCCACGGACCCCGCCGCCGGCCTGTCCCCCCTCACCTGCCCCTTCCTGTCACTCGCAGCTGGAAGGGAAAGTGAAGCCCAGCAGGACCATCCGGCCCCTGGCCTTGCCCAGTAAGTCGCAGGTGCCCGCGGTGGGGGCCCGGTGCAGTGTGGCCGGCTGGGGGCTGACCCAGCAGGGCGGGCGCCTGGCCCAGGTGCTGCAGGAGCTGGACGTGCACGTGCTGGACACACGCATGTGTAACAACAGCCGCTTCTGGAGGGGACACCTCTTCCCCAACATGGTCTGCCTGGCGGCTGCCTCCAAGGACCAGGCTCCCTGCAAGGTGACGGCGCCCGGCTGGGGCGGGGGGAGCAGGCCTGGGGGAGGGCCGGGCCCTGGCCCTTCCGTTCTCTGGGGAGTCCTGTGGTGGGCCTGGGGGAGAGCCTGGCCCCTGGCTCTCCGGTTCTCTGAGGAGTCTCAACCCCTGTGGGTGGGGCGGAGAGGCACTGTCATGGGTCCCATTTCTCAGGCACAGAAACTGAGGCTCAGGGAGGTTTTGCAACCATCGGGATGCAGCACAGCTCTGGCCTGTGCTCCAGCAAAGGCGGTGGGCATGGGAGGAAGGAGCAGAGTTCACAGGGCCAGAGGGAGGGGTCGGGACGCATGTATCTGGGAGCAGCTCCTGTGTCTCCTGACCCCGGGATGATGGGCTCCGCCCTCTTTCCTGAGTGGACTCAGAGGCTAACCTGAGGCTTCTCGGCACCCCCACAGGGTGACTCAGGCGGGCCCCTGGTGTGTGGCAAACGCCAGGTGGTGGCCGGGGTCCTGTCCTTCAGCTCCAAGATCTGCACCGACACCTTCAGGCCCCCAGTGGCCACCGCTGTGGCACCTTATCTGCCCTGGATCAGAAGGGTCACCGGCTGATGTGGCCTGATGTCCTGGGGTGATGGGGACCCCCTCACTCTCTCCAGAGGACCCTGCCCCTCGGGGGTGCAGCAGAATTGGGGGGATGGGTGGGAGGGGCAGGGAGGGAACCAATAAATCGTGATGAAGCAACGCTCAGAGCCTGCCTGGGTCCAGCTCACCTCTGCCCACGCTGCCTGTGTGGCCTCTGACAGACTTGTTTCCCTGATTTAAAAACGGATGTTGTGGCTGGGCGCGGTGGCTCACGCCTGTAATCCTGGCACTTTGGAAGGCTGAGGCAGGCAGATCACCCGAGGTCAGGAGTTCAAGACCAGCCTGGCCAA
>NW_016108120.1:224795-226468 GCF_001604975.1 Cebus imitator | reverse complement strand
CCCCAAAAGGAAGCCCCATCCCCACGGTCATCCCAGCACCCCAAAAGGAAGCCCCATCCCCACTGTCATACCAGGACCCCAAAAGGAAGCCCCATCCCCACTGTCATACCAGGACCCCAAAAGGAAGCCCCATCCCCACGGTCATCCCAGCACCCCAAAAAGAGGCCCCGTCCCCACTGTCATCCCAACACCCGGAAAGGAAGCCCCTCCTCACCGTCATCCCATCCCTCGGAAGGGAGGTTCGTCCCCCTCAGCCGTCACTCCCCAGCCCTGGCACCCACACATCCCCTTCCTGTCTCCGGATGGGCCTGTGCGACATTTCATAGAAAAATACAAAATTCAAAGTTAGCCGGGCGTGGTGGCAGGTGCCTGTAATCCCAGCCACGGGGGAGGCAGCGGCAGGAGAATCACTGAAATCCGGGAGGCGGAGGTTGCAGTGAGCAACCTCTCAAGAAATGGGATCCCGCTGCGTGGCCCTCTGTGTCTGGCGTCTCCCACGGAGCGTGGCACGCTCAAGCTGCGCCCTCGTGGCCGCCTGGGTCCGAGCCCTACTCCTGCTCGGGGGTGGCGCTCCGGCTTGTGGAGGCCTTGCTGCGTTTGTGGGCGCTTCGGAGGGTGGCTTCATCTGCGCCCGTCCGTGTGGATCCCTGCTGGGAGCCGCCTGTGTGGCTTCGGACGGACCTCCCTCTGGATGAGACGCTGGGAGTGGAATCGCGGCGTGTGCCGTGACTGTTTCACGGCCACCCTGTCCCTGCAGAAGCTTTTGTTTCACTGGGAACACTTCGGAACACACCTGTGGGCTGGCCACCACCCAGGCTCCGACCGCGCAGCAGGGCACTGGCTCCAGGGGACTTTACCCCTTCCAGGGTCCCTCCCGCGTGGAAAGCCAGTGAGGGCCCAGGACGACTCTCCCTGCACCCGGCTGTGGCCAGGCGGGCTGGGGCAGGGCTGATTCAGCTTGGCTTCTCTCCTCTCCCCTTCCCTCCTTTAAATTTTTTGAGACAGAGGCTCGCTCCGTCGCCAGGCTGGGGTGCAGCGGGGTGATCTCAGCTCCCTGCAGCCTTCACCGCCAAGGTCCAAGTGATTCTCCCGACTCAGCGGCCTGCCACCGCGCCCGGCTAATTTTTGTATTTTTCGTAGAGACTCAGCTTCACCATGTTGGCCAGGATGGTCTCGATCTCTTGACCTTGTGACCCGCCCGCCTCAGCCTCCCAAAGTGCTGGGATGACAGGCGTGAGCCCCTGCACCTTGCCTCCTCCCTCCTTTACCCCCTTCCCTCTTCCCCTCCCTCCCCACATCCCTCTCTTGCACTTTGGAACGAGGGCAGATGGAGCCAGATGCCGTGCCGTGCAGCGACACATGCAGACACGCGTGCTCCTGGAACCCCTGGCGAGGGCTGTGGTGCCTGGCGCCCAGGAGATGCCCCAGAAGCCTTTCACGGTGGTGAACCTTGACTTTTTGCATCTTTTGTGCAAATGCAGCGCGGCAGGCGGGAGGTGGAGCGTGTGGGCTGCAGCCTGGCCGCGCTTTTCCACCCCAGGGGACCCCGTGGACGCCTCTCCCCTCTTCCTCCCCCTGTAACCCAAATGCCCAGAGAGGAGTTTGCAGATCAAACCAGCCAGTGCCTGCTCTTGCTTTTGTTCCCTTTGGTCGGGCAAAAGCTTTTTTTTTTT
>NW_016108120.1:222765-224095 GCF_001604975.1 Cebus imitator | reverse complement strand
TTTTGAGGAGTCTCATTCTGGGACCCAGGCTGGAGTGAAATCGCAGGAGATCTCGGCTCACTGCAACCTCCACCTCCTGGGTTCAAGCAATTCTTGTGTCTCAGCCATCTGAGTAGCTGGGATCACAGACAGGCATCACCACGCCCAGCTAATTTTGTCTGGATTTTAGTAGAGACTTTAACAGAAAAACAGGTTTCTATGTGGGCCAGGCGGGTCTGGAACTCCTGACCTCAGGTGATCGGCCCCCTCGGCCTCCCAGAGTGCTGGGATTACGGGCATGAGCCACCACACTCGGCCTACTTAATGCCTTTCTTTCTTTCTTTTTTTTTTTTTTTTTGAGATGGAGTCTCGCTCTGTAGCCCAGGCTGGAATACAGTGGCGTGAGCTCAGCTCCCTGCAACTTCCGCCTCCCTGGTCCCGGTTCCAGCGATTCTCCCACCTCAGCCTCCGAAATAGCTGGGATTACAGGCACGCGCCACCACGTCCCGCTAATTTTTGTATTTTTTTAATAGAGACGGGTTTCGCCATGTTGGTCCTTCTGGTCTTGAACTCCTGACCTCGTTCCGGCCTCCTCGGCCTCCCAAAGTGCTGGGATTACCGGCGAGAGCCGCCACGCCCGGCCTCTTTCCTTTTTTATTTTTTGAGATAGTCTCACTGGCCCAGGCCGGAGTGCAATAGCAAATCTTTGGATCACTGCAATCTGCGTACCTCCTGGGCTCAAGCAATTCTCCTGCCTCAGCCTCCCTAGTCAGTGGGGTTACAGATGTGCACCACCACGCCTGGCTTATTTTTTGTGTTTTTTGGTAGCAACTGGGCTTCACCATGTTGGCCAGGCTGGTCGTGAATTCCACCCTCAAGTGATCCACCCACCTCAGCCTCCCAAGGTGCTGGGATTACAGGCGACCGCGCCTGGCCGGCTGGAGTCACAGGTTTTTGGGAGGGGCAAGTGCATTTTTAATCTTTAACTTTTTCATTGTTTTATTTTTTTAGAGACTCCTGGGCTCCAGCAATCCTCCCGCCTGAGCCACCTAAAGGATTACAGGTGTCAGCCGCCACGCTCCGCCTAATGTTTAACCTTTTATGGTGACATCGGCTACCGGTGGAAGGTTCCCGGGTCACAAGTGAACAGCCTGATAACCCCTCACAAACCGGGCACACCCCTGTTCCCAGCGCCCCGGTCGAGACACAAGCCCATTTTTTTAAAAAAAGGATAAAAAGGGCCAGGCGTGATGGCTCATGCCTGTCATCCTAGCACTTTGGGAGGCCAAGGTGGGTGGATCACCTGAGGTCAGGAGTTCAAGACCAGCCTGGCCATGACGGTGAAAACCCA
>NW_016108120.1:217379-218625 GCF_001604975.1 Cebus imitator | reverse complement strand
ATGTTTTGTATTTTTAGTAGAGACGGGGTTTCACCGTGTTGACCAGGATGGTCTCGATCTCTTGACCTCGTGATCCACCCGCCTCGGCCTCCCACAGTGCTGGGATTACAGGCGTGTGCCACCACATCCGGCTAATTTTTGTATTTTTAAGTAGAGATGGGGTTTCACCATGTTGGTCAGGCTGGTCTCAAACCCCTGACCTCGTGATCCACCCGCCTCGGCCTCCCAGAGTGCTGGGATTACAGGCGTGAGCCAGCTTGCCTGCCTTATTGTAGACTTTTGTTTCTTTCCTGCACGGAAACTTGGACAGAGGCTACTCGTCACGTTCCACAGCGACACGGCCCCCGCATGTGCCTCATAAGAAGCTGCGATTTTTTTTTTTTTAGATGGAGCCTCCTTTTGTCACCCAGGCTGGAGTGCAGTGGCACAGACTCAGCTCACTGCACCCTCCTCCTTCTGGGTCCAAGTGATTCTCCTGCTGGGTATTCCGAGTAGCTGGGCTTACGGGCAGGCGCCACCACACCCGGCTAATTTTTGTGTTTTTAGTAGAGATGGGGTTTCACCATAATGGCCAGGCTGGTCTTGAACTCCCGACCTCAGGTGATCTGCCCGCCCCGCATTCCCAAAGTGCTGGGATGAGGGGCCTGAGCCACCGGGCCCAGCCAAGGCTGCGATGGTTACTGTCCGTTGACATCCTCAAGGGACACCCTGGTTTCAGTCAGGGAGGCTGGGGAGGAGGAAGCGTCCGGCCCCGTGGGGTGGACCCGTCAGAAATGCTCAGAGGCGGGGGCTGAACTTCCTCTCCAGCCTCCTCCGAGGCCACAGGGCACCGCCCACTCCCATTCATCCCACCCACCAGGTCCTGGGGTGACTCCAACTGGACAGAGATCAGTGGAGGCCAGGCCGGTGTGTGGCGAGCTGGAGCCCCGTGGGGATGGCTCTGAGCCCAGATGTGCCTCCTCCACGGCTCCCTCCGGGGACGTCCCCACCCCAGCCCCGGTGAGTGCGACTGGGCCCTTAGAGGCACAGAGCCAGCCACCAGCAGCAGGCTGACACCCTTCGTGGGGGCACACAGTGCCTGGGAAGCTTCAGCCCCTCCGTCTGTGGTTTCCTTTTTTTTTTAAGACAGGGTTGTCGCCGGGCACGGTGGCTCAAGCCTGTAATCCCAGCACTGTGGGAGGCCGAGGCGGGTGGATCACGAGGTCAAGAGATCGAGACCATCCTGGTCAACATGGTGAAACCCCGT
>NW_016108120.1:214869-216629 GCF_001604975.1 Cebus imitator | reverse complement strand
AAAAAAAAAAAAAAAAACCCAAAAGTCAGCCAGCGCCCAGCCCATTGGAGGCTGCCGGAGTCCACACACCCTCAACGGACCACATCCTCACAATTGATGACATCGCAAATAACTATTGAAGGGGCAAAAGAAAAAAAAGTCCGGGCGCGGTGGCTCACGCCTGTAATCGCAGCGCTTTGGGAGGCTGAGTAACGCGGGTCATGAGGTCAGGAGATCGAGACCATCCTGGCCAACGTGGTGAAACCCCGTCTCTACTAAAAAAATACAAAAACAATTAACCGGGCGTGGTGGCGCACACCTGTAGTCCGAGCTGCTCGGGAGGCTGAGGCAGGAGAATCACTTGAACCCCAGGAGGCGGAGGTTGCGGTGAGCCGAGATCGCGCCATTGCACTCCAGCCTGGGCGACAGAGCAAGACACTGTCTGAAAAAATAAAAAGAAAGAAAAAGGCCGGGCGCGGTGGCTCACGCCTGTAATCCAAGCACGTTGGAGGCCGAGGCGGGCGGATCACCTGAGGTCGGGAGTTCAAGACCAGCCTGACCAACATGGAGAAACCCCGTCTAAAAAAAAAAAAGAAAGAAAGGAAAAACAAAATCCAGAAGAGATACGTTTCTGAGTTATTCATGGTAACAACAATGGAACAAGTGAGGTCAGCTGGTGACGCCTGGGGAAGACCGAGTTACCTCTCTTCTTCACATTTGTGTTTTTCCTTCATTTTCATCTCTCGGACGGCCTGTCTGTTGGCTCACGGGAAAGGTTCCATCTTCAGAGTCCCGTGGAGACAGGACCCACATGCCTGCGGACGAAAGTTTTGGGGAGAAGGATTATGGAGGCCTCGGGTCCACGTGTGGAAATCGTCATTTTTCTGGGAAAATACCAGCTGGCTTGGGAAGGAGCCACGGAGGTGAGAGAGCAGCTGCGTCTGCAAACCCTGCGAGGCGGCTCCCTCTGCCCCGGCGCGCCCGGTGCCTGGCTGGCTGGGCAGATGACCCGGCCTCCTGCCTCCAGGGGTCATCCGGACTCCAACCTCCCGGCCTGTCCCAAGAAGGGCCCTCCAACCCCCACGTCCACCCTTGACCCCCCCATTCATTCCATCACCAGGGAGGTGTGGAATCCCTCGTCCCAGCTCCTCCCCACGGGAGGGGGTCTCCTCAGCTGCAAAACAAATCAGGAATTGGTTCTCACTCAGTTCTGGGGCCCAGAAATCCGAAATCAAGATAGGGTGGGACTTGGCTCCCTCGGGCGGCTCGGGAGGCCCCTTCCTGCGTCTCCCAGCTTTGGGCGGCGTCCGTCCCCACCTCCTGGGGGCCTCCCCTGGGTTCCTTTCCCCTCTGACAAGAACCCATGTTGCCTGGGCAACCCGGATGGTCCCCTCTCAGAACCCCACTCGGCCACGTCTGCAAAGGCCCTTTCTCTTTTTCTTCTTTTGAGATGGATTATCACACTTGTCGCCCAGGCTGGAGCGCAGCGGCGCCATCCCGGCTCACCGCCATTCTGCCTCCCAGGTTCAAGCGATTCTCCTGCCTCAGCCTCCCGAGTAGCTGGGATTCCAGGTATGCGCCACCACACCCGGCTAATTTTTTATTTTTAGTAGAGATGGAGTCCGTTCGCCATGTTGTTCAGGCTGGTCTTGAACTCCTGACCTCAGGTGATCCACCCACCTCAGCCTTCCAAAGCGCTGGGATTGCAGGCATGAGTCGCCATGCCTGGCCTCGTAAAGGCCCTTTTTCTTTTTCTTTTCTTTTTTTTTTTTTGAGACAGT
>NW_016108120.1:211481-214412 GCF_001604975.1 Cebus imitator | reverse complement strand
CTCCTGACGTCAGGTGATCCACCCGCCTCAGCCTCCCAAAGTGCTGGGATTGCGGTGAGCCACGGCACCCGGCCTCATTAAGGCCCTTTTTCTAAACAGGGTCACATTCACAGGTTCTGGGCGTCACAACGTTTGGGGGTTGCGGTCCTGCCCACCACACCCATCTCTGCCTGGACCGACCTCTCCCCGGCCTCGGCCCTCCCTGTCTGGGCTCCTGACCTTGGCCACTGCTTCCTCCTGGACACCAGTCAGTCACGTGGGGACCCATAAAGTGCCCTTAGGGCGAAACCTGCACTCCTCCCACCAATCACTGGGGAGTGTCTCAACCACCTGGAAAGTGGCTGGAATTCAAAGCCAAGCCTCTCAGAAAAATGCAAGAGAAAAATTCAGGATGGGGCATGGCGGCTAATGTGGGAAATCCCAGCACCCCTGGGGGACGCTGAGGCCGACCCTTGTCGCCCTGGAGTTTGAGATTGGCCTGGGCAATAAGGAGGCTCTAACTCTACCAAAAACAGAATAAAAATTAGCCCAGCGTGGTGGCTCACGGCCGCGGTCCCAGCTACTCTGTGGACGAGGTGGGAGGCTGCAGTGAGCCGTGATTGCGCCGCTGTGCTCCAGCCTGGGTGACAGAGCAAGAGTCTCAAAGCAAAATAAAATGTTTTTAAATTAAGGGCCGGGAGGCCAGGCGCGGTGGCTCACGCCTGTAATCCCAGCACTTTGGGAGGCCGAGGCGGGTGGATCACGGGGTCAAGAGATCGAGACCATCCTGGTCAACATGGTGAAACCCCGTCTCTACTAAAACTACAAAACATTAGCTGGGCATGGTGGTGCGTGCCTGTAATCCCAGCTACTCAGGAGGCTGAGGCAGGAGAATGGCTTGAACCCAGGGGACAGAGATTGCAGGGAGCTGAGATCACACCACTGCACGCCAGCCTAGGCGACAGAGCGAGACTCCATCTCAATTAAAAAAAAATAAATAATAATTAATTAATCACTGGGTAGCTCCTATTTTTATTTGCTAAATCAGGCCACCCTACGAGGGGTGGTCCTGAAAAGCCTCTCCTTGGGAAGCAGAAGGGGACTCTCGGACTAAGCAGAGCAGGGGAGTTTTTTTTTTGGGGGGGGGGGGGGGGCAGGGGGAGTCCCCGGCTGTGCCTGTGGGTCAGGAAAGGCTTTCCAGGGAAAGGACCAGAAAAACGGGGTCTTCAAGTCTTAAATCAGTCACGGGCTTTATTTTGTAAACAAAGACCAAGTTCCCAGACCTGACCTCGGGCCAGACTGGCGCCTTGCCAGGGGAGGGCTCAGGAGGGGGCGGGCATTGGGCCAGGCTCCGTGCTTGTTTACAGCCCTGGAGGGGCTTTGAAGCCAGCTGGCCCTGCTGGGCCTCATCCGCTGTCTGTCCTCATTCCGCACGTAGCTTCAGACCCCCACGGAGGACCTTCCAAGCCTGTTGCCAGGTGGGAGCTCTTTGACACTGGGCGGTTCTGAGTCCCCCATCCTTAGCCATCCCTGGGAGGGGGTCTCCCAGAGTGAAGCCCTCAGCCCCAGACCCCTTTATCACAAGTCCTGGGCCTCTGCCCCGGGCCTCTGTCCAGCATCTTCCTACCCTGGCTGGGCCCAGCCTCCTCCCTGCCCACCCTGTGCTGGCCCCTCAGTTACCCACATCACTGTAGTTCTTCTTTTTTTTTTTTTGAGATGGAGTTTCACTCTCGTGTGAAACCCCTAGGCTGGAGTGCAATGGTCTGATGTCGGCTTACGGGAACCTCTGCCTCCTGGGCTCAAGCAATTCTCCTGCCTCAGCCTCCCGAACTGCAGGCGCACGCCACCATACCCGACTGATTTTTTTTGTATTTTTAGTAGAGATGGGGTTCACCTTGTTAGCCAGGATAGTCTCCATCTCCTGGCCTCGTGATCTGCCCACCTCGGCCTCCCAAACTGCTGGGATTACAGGCGTGAGCCACCTCGCCCGGCTACCCGGTCGACGGTTTTAAGCATTTTCACAAACTGTGCAACCATCATCCCCATGGCCACTCTGAGAACAATTTCATCACCCAGAAAGCAGCCCCGTCCTGGTCAGCCATCACTCCCCTTCCCCTCCCCAGCCCCTGGCACCTATGCTTCCCCTCCCTGTCTCTGTGGATGGGCCTGTCCTGGACATTTCATAGAAATGTGATCACACACTGTGTGGCCTTTTTAAAAAAAAATTTATTTATTTAGTTTTTTGAGACGGGGTCTCACTATGTTGCCCAGGCTGGAGCGCAGTGGCTATTCACAGGCGTGATCCCACTACTGATCAGCACGGGAGTTTTGACCTGCTCTGTTTCCAACCTGGGCCGATTCACCCCTCCTTAGGCAACCTGGTGGTCCCTCACTCCCGGGAGGTCATCATATTGATGCCGAACTTAGCACGGACACCCCATCGTCACAGCGCACTACAGCCTAGAACTCCTGGGCTCAAGTGATCCTCCAGCCTCAGCCTCCCAAGTAGCTGGGCCTACAGGCACGCACCACCGCGCCCGGCCGTTTTTTTTTAAGACTGGGTTTCACCATGTTGGTCAGGCTGGTCTTGAACTCCCGACCTCAGGTGATCCGCCCGCCTTGGCCTCCAACGTGCTTGGATTACAGGCCTGAGCCACCACGCCCAGCCGGCCATTTGTTTTTTGACACAGGTCTGGCTCTGTTGCCCAGGCTGCATGCAGTAACACGATCTGGGCTCACTGTAACCGCCACCTCCTGGGATTACAGGCATCCACGATCAGAGCCGGCTAATTTTTGTATTTTTAGTAGAGACGGGGTTTCTCCACGTTGGCCAGGCCGGTCTCGAACTCCTGACCTCCCGTGATCCGCCCACCTCGGCCTCCCAAAAGCAACCACTTTATTTATATAACTATGTCCAAATGGTGGAGAGACGTTTATACAAACAAATTATTC
>NW_016108120.1:210123-211329 GCF_001604975.1 Cebus imitator | reverse complement strand
TTTAGTAGAGACGGGGTTTCACCATGTTGACCAGGATGGTCTCGATCTCTTGACCTCGTGATCCACCCGCCTCGGCCTCCCAAAGTGCTGGGATTACAGGCGTAAGCCACCGCGCCCGGCAGAATTTTTGTATTTTCAGTAGAGACGGGGTTTCACCATGTTGGCCAGGACGGTCTCGATCTCTTGACCTCGTGACCCGCCCGCCTCGGCCTCCCAGAGTGCTGGGGTTACAGGCAGGAGCCCCCACGCCCGGCGGTAACACCCTTCAATTCAACCCCCTCGAGCGCGGCGCCCGGGACTCCCACTTGGAAAGCAGGGAGGAAGAAATGCGCATGCTCCAGTCGCTTCCGCGCAGGCCCCTCCCGTTTCCTAGCAACGCCGCGTCACGTGCGCCGCCGGCCGGCTTCCGTAGCGGGCGCCTGCGGGAGCTGGCGCGTGCCTGTGCGCGCGTGCGCAAGTGTGGCGACCGGCATGCCCCGCGCTCGCCCCGCCCCTGCGTCGCCGCCGTGCGTGCGCGCGCTCGGCCCGCGCCTCCTCCGCCGGTTCTTATAGCGGCCGCGGGCGGCGGCGGCGGCAGTTGGAGGCGGTGTCGCCGGCGGGGACGAGACATCATGGCGGCCGCGCGGCTCGTGCTGCTGGGGTTCGCGCTGCTGGGCGTCGACGGAGCCTCCGGGGCTGGTGAGGAGTTGGCGAGGGGCGGGGGCGCGGGCCCGCGGGGGCCGGGAACGGAGGCTGCGGGCGGAGGCTGAGGGGCGGACCCGAGGCCGACGGGAGCCTGGGCCTCGGCGCGGGGCGGCCCGGGGGTTTCCCGCGGCAGCGTGGAGCCTGGGGGTGAAGTCCCAGCGTTTGAGGGGAGCTGGCGGTCGCTCCCGGGGCCGCTCGCCCGGCTCCTGGGCCTCGGTGTGGGCGTGAAGCCGCGTGCTTGGCGGCGGGAGCTGGGGGTCCTGGCCGGGCCGGCCTCGGTCTGGGGACGGAGCGTCCTGTCCCCGGCGGAGGTGGAGGATCTCGGGTCACCCGGGTCAGGGCGGTGGCGAAGGGGGTTGCAGGTGCCCTGACCCCCCGTCCCACCGGACAGGAGGGCGAGCCAGAGCTCCGGGGAGCGCCCCCTTTGGCCTGGAGCCAGGGTCAGGGGCTGGGCCGGTCCTGCGGGGACTGGATCCCCCTGCCTGGGAGCGTTAGGGTCAGAGACCCCCCCACCCCGAGACG
>NW_016108120.1:204204-205328 GCF_001604975.1 Cebus imitator | reverse complement strand
CCCCACCCCGAGACGCCCCGGGGAGCCAGGGTCAGGGGCTGGGCCGGTCCTGCGGGGACTGGATCCCCCTGCCTGGGAGCGTTAGGGTCAGAGACGCCCCTACCCCCTGGAGGGCCCGTGCTGCCTGCAGCGGTCATCTCGGCGCCGTCATTGGGAGGAAAAGGGGCTTTTGTCCTCCCAAGTGCACGCGGAGGCTCTGAGCGGGTCAGCCCTCGGGATCGGGAAGGGATTATCGTTCTTCGCGGGATTTGGCCTTGGCGTGCTGCCTCGGGTGTGCACCTGCCCCCGGGTGCTCTCCCGCACTCTTAAGCCCTGGCAGGCTGTTCCCTCGAGGGGCCCTGCCTGGAACGGAAAGCAGAACCTCCCTGCAGGGGCGCCTGGCTTCAGGACACACAAGGAGGCAGTCTCTGGATGCCCCTCCTCGTTTTACAGGCGGGGAAACTGAGGCCTTTAGGGAGCTCACGTTCCAAGGTTACAGGGAGCGCAGGAAATACTGGGAAAGTCATTTCTAGCAGGCTCTGACGGGGCATTCGGTTTTCAGTGCTGTTGGCAGGAGGGGGCCCTGTGTTGGGGGTGGGCAAACGTGGTTTGCAGAGTGTACTTGGGAAGCAGATCGAGGTGTGATTTTTCCAGGAGAAAAGCACGACAGCCTTTCTTGCTTGTGGGGGCAGACTGGCTTCCTTTACTGAGTTCCTCATTTGGTTCTGGGTTAAAGATTTATGGTGACTAGCTGGGCTCAGTGGCTCACGCCTGTAACGCCTGCACTTTGGAAGGCTTAGGCGGGTGGATCACCAGGTCAAGAGATCGAGACTATCCTGGCCAGTAGGGTGAAACCCTGTCTCTACTAAAAATACAAAATCTAGGCTGGGTGAGGTGGCTCACGCCTGTAATCTCAGCACTTTGGGAGGCCAAGGCAGGCGGATCACCTGAGGTCGGAAGTTTGGGACCAGCCTGATTAACATGGAGAAATCTTGTCTCTACTAAAAATACAAAATTAGCCGAGTGTGGTGGTGCCTGCCTGTAATCCCAGCTACTCGGGAGGCTGAGGCAGGAGAATCACTTGAGGCAGAGGTTGCGGTAAGCCGAGTTTGGGCCAGTACACTGCAGCCTGGGTGACAGAGCGA
>NW_016108120.1:201631-203613 GCF_001604975.1 Cebus imitator | reverse complement strand
AAAAAAAAAAAAAAAAAAAAAAAAAAGATCTGTGGTGACTGAAGTGTTGGGAACAAGGTCCAGAGCCGGAGGATCTGGGCTCCTGAAGGGTCCAGAACAAGGGCTTTGAGCCTCTGTCCTGGGCATTGAGCCGTAGGGGCCTTGGGCAGGGGCTAGGGAGGGGCTCCCCGTTGTAGAGGCTTTGCCAGCGAACTCCTGACCCACTTCTGAGATTTCATCCTCACCAAAGTGGCCCTTTACTGAATGCCCCCTGGGCAAGGGCCGGGCCTCAGCACTGTGGCCAGCTCTCTGGGGAGACAGATAGGAGCCCACTGGGGAGGTGAAGTCTGGAGATAAGCCCGCCCCAGCCCTGTGGAAACGGCCTCAGTGTTGGGAGCCAGCCAGGCTTGACTGGGTTTCAGGCACAGCACGAGGTTCCCACATTGAGCTAATTTGACAGCCAAGTGGGTGAAAGACCTTTGGTCTCTCCCTGCTGAGTAGCGTGGTTCATGGTTTTGTTCTTCTGGTGCTCAAGACTGAGAATCGCTTGTCCTCAGCAGAAAGCTTAGCAGGGGGCTTACTGGCCAGAGCTGCAGCCTGGGAAGCAGGTGGAGTCTGCGAAGCTGGGTGCGCAGGTGTGCAGGTTGTGTGTGTGTGTGTGTGTGTGTGCATGCATGTGTGTGCGTGTGTGCTCGAGCACATGTGTGGGGGATGGGACGTGGGTCCCCATCCTCAGAGCGTCTCTGTGCTTTTAACAAACGCCACCTTTGCTGGGGACTGACTCTTGAAGACCCAAAGGTCTGGGCCACACAGCCGTGTCCTGTGTGGGGTGGACACTGATGTGTGCTCTGTGTATTCGTGACCGTGTTTGCCTCTCCTGAACCTTGCTTCAGGGGCCTCTGGGGCTTGGGTAGGGCAAGTGCCCGAGGTTGGCTGTCCACGGCACCTGTTGGCTTGTCAGATACTGGGGGCCTGGGTGTGCCAGCTGGGTCCCAAGGGCGGAGGGCTTCACCCCTGAGCCTCTGGTGGGAGACGGGGGAGGTGCCCGCAGACGCCTCCCAGAGCTGTTTTCTCTGGCTTCTGTCAGAGTGCTGCAGTGGGTGGGGAGGAGGGCGGATGGGGGCGGGTGGCCAGCCTTAATCTGTGGGGCTGCCTGTGTACCACACGGCCTGCCTGGCCCTGAGCCCCAGCCTGGCTGCCGAGTGGGCAAGGAGGCGGTGGCTGTTTTTAGATGAAGGTGACTTTACTTGAGAACATGGGTTATGGATCATGTGGCCAGAATCGAATGCTAACCTTTCTGAGGCCTGTGGCTGAGGGTCAGGCACTGCCGCTCTGCCTAGTGCTCCTGAGTGGAGGCGCCTGGCACGGGTGGGTTGCCCAGTGGGGTGGGGGGCTCTCCAGTGTCCCCAGGAGCCTCCCTGGAGGCTTTCTCTTCCTGCGGCCCACACAAGTGGCACTTCAGTACACAGGCACTGGCACCATCAGCTTGGGGAGGGTCCATGGGCGGTTGTTCCGTCCAGAGCCTTTTGGTCTCTTTGGGAGTGACGCCGTCCACCTGCCGAGAAGGTGGCGGACCCATGTCCCTGGGGCCTTGGGGCCCATGACATGTGCGCTGCTACGCAGCCTCGAAGCCATGAGCATGTGTGTGCACCTGTGTGCTGTGTGTCTGCGGACGTGTGTCCCTGCATGCATGTGTTGTAGCGGTGCCCGGGAAGAACACGGTCACTGGGGCAGATGGCCCCTCAGAGCCTTGGACTCTGAGGCACAGCCTGGCTCGGGACGCCTGGGCATTCCCAAGGCTGGAGGCTGGATCACGGGGGCCTCTTCAGGGCCTGGGGGGAAGGTGGGTGGGGGCAGGTTGGCTGCAGGCCACCGGGTCCTCCTCTCTGCCACAGCCCTGCCCTGCCTGAAGGTGGGGTGTGTTGACTCGGGACCCAGCCCTGCCTTAGCACCCCAGGTGAGGACAGTGAGGAGGATGTGGAGGGCAGCTTCGCAGGGCTGGA
>NW_016108120.1:193777-201341 GCF_001604975.1 Cebus imitator | reverse complement strand
GGAGAGGAGGTGAGGGGCCACCGTGGGGCCCTGACTCGCCTTGCTGGGCTCTCCATGTCGCTGCTGTTTGCAGTCTGGGAAATGTGGGTTACCAGGTGGGGACCCTTTGTGACAGTGGCACTGCCAAATGTTTTCCCCTCAGGAGGTCAGACGTGAATATCCCCTGTCCCTGGGGCCTTGGGGCCCGTGACACGTGCGCTGCTATGCAGCCTCGGAGCCGTGAGCGTGCGTGTGCGCCTGCGTGCCGTGTGTCTGCGGACGTGTGTCCCTGCATGCGTGTGTTGTAGCCGTGCCTGGGAGCCTGACCTCAGAGGGTGTTCCGGGAGGGCGGCACAGTACTGGCGGGAGTCACAGGTGGGTGTGGTGCGCCCATTCCCCGTGCGTCCTCTGGATGTTCTAAGAGGGGCTGCACAGTCCTGGCAGGAGGTGGCGCAGGTGGGCGAGGCATGTTTACCCTGGGTGTTCTGGGGAAGGGCTGCACAGCCCCCATGCCCGCTCCCCGTGCTTCCCCTGGGCGGGGCAGTTTCTGGCAGGCGGGTACCAGGCACAGTGGGAGCCTCCGTGTGGATTCTCCTGTGCTCCTTTCAGCTCTGGGGCCTGCCCTTCTGTTTTGAAGGAAGGAGTGGCGGGGGCCAGAGGTAACGGCCCCTGAGGCCCTGCTGGCTCCGTCTTACCTAATCCTCTTCTCTGGGTGGCTGCCCTGAGATTGCTGAGGACACCCGCAAGCCGTCCTCACAGAGCCCGAGTGGGGCCTCCTGGACAGAGCCCGCCTGCCCCTGTGGGCTTTGGGATTTGGTTTCCTCAGCAGCTCACCGGATATCTCGGGTCGGGGTATCGGGCAGGACGCTGCCCTGGAGACCTGCAGTCTGGAAGTTGGGACAGCCATGCCCACGGTCCTCTGAAGGAGCGGCCCTTCAGGCTTAAACTCCTGGCTGTTCTGCCCAGTTTCATGGGTTTTGTGTTTTAAGCTACGTGTGGTTCCTCATTTGTGGCATCAGAAGCCAGTGTGGCTGCTGGGAGGGTGGGAGTCGGGGGGACATCCACGGTGGCTCCCACGGTCTTTCTCATGTGCTGCCCTTTGGCAGCCCAACACTGTCACTCTCCCACAAGCTGAAAGGAAGCAGCTTCCCCCCAGCCCTGGCCGGGTGTCCTGTGGGCGAGGCCTTCCCCAGGGCTCACTAACGAGGCCCCACGCCCGCTCTCCCCGCAGCTGGCTTTGTGCGGGCGCCACTGTCCCAGCAGAGGCGGGTGGGGGGCCGTGTGGAGCTGCACTGTGAGGCTGTGGGCAGCCCAGTGCCGGAGATCCAGTGGTGGTTCGAGGGGCACGGGCCCAACGACACCTGCTCCCAGCTCTGGGATGGCGCCCGGCTGGACCGCGTCCACATCCACGCCACCTACCGCCAGCACGCAGCCAGCTCCATCTCCGTCGACACGCTCGCAGAGGAGGATTCGGGCACCTACGAGTGCCGGGCCAGCAACGACCCGGACCGCAACCACCTGACGCGGGCGCCCAGGGTCAAGTGGGTCCGCGCCCAGGCGGTGGTGCTAGTGCTGGAACGTGAGTGGCGGGCGCCTCCCTCCCCGCCTCCCTCGGTTCCCTCCTGTGCCGCTCGCCCCCGGCTCCTGCTGGTAGAACCCAGACGCCTCCTGCCCCTCTCTGCCCTGCTGGGCCCACCGCTGGGACAGAGGGGCCCGGACCTGAAGGGGTGGGCTCGCCCTTGACTGCCAGTCCTGGGCAGCCTGGCTCGGGGCGGGCAGAGCTCTGCCCTCCAGCAGGTGGGTCCTTGTCCTCCCTCCACCCTGTGCTGTCTGTGCCGCCGTCCCTCTCTGCTCCCCCGGGCACCTGCCTGGCTCCTTCCCTGAGCCTCCGTCCACACTGCCAACCTGAGGGGCCCTCCAGCCTCGGTCCAGGCTTGCTGCCCTCAGAACCTTCTGTGTCCTGCTCAGCGTCTCGTCTTAAGGGATTTTCACATTCAGTTCCTAACCGGAACATTGTAAATTAACCAAGAGATTTGCTCGGTGGGGATTGGCAGGAGAACCGGGGTGCTCCCAGCGCTGCTGCAGTGCCGTCAGCCTGGAATCAGGGGTGTGGATGGGGTCACCTGGGTCCCTCCTAGGAAGGGGCCTGGGAGCCCCATCCAGGGGGCAGGTCTCCACCAGCTCTGAGGGGCCATCGAAGGAGGCAGCCTTGGCCAGGGGGCGATGTAGCTGTTTTTTCGGACAGGAATTTCCAGTTTGTGCCAGGGCTGCTCAAGAGCTCTGTGCCCTGGTCCCTGCTCAGGGACAGGGCGGGTGCCTTGTCTGTCCCTACACCTGATGCCCAGCCTCCTGTGTCTCTGGACAGGAGCCTCACCAGGTGGGGCCGCTGGGTTACCAGCGCCTTAGCCCAGGGCCCATCAGCTGCCAGCAAAAGCACCTTCCGGAGGTGCAGCCAGACATTCCCCTTGGGGTGTCAGGGCCACGGTGTAGTTTCAGAGCCGAAAACAAGTCGTTGAGGGAGGAGCTGCGTGTTCCTGGTGTCAGGCAGGCAGCGCGGGCTGTGCTCCCCCGCTCTGTGCTGACTGTGTCTCCCGGGCCTCGCAGCTGGGGCAGTCTTCACTTCCGTAGGAAACATCGGCTCCAAGACGCTCCTCACCTGCTCCTTGAATGACAGCACCACAGAGGTCACCGGGCACCGCTGGCTGAAAGGGGATGTGGTGCTGCAGGAGGATTCGCAGCCCGGACAGAAGATGAACTTGGAGTGAGTGCCGGACCCCGTGATGCCGCTGCGTGGCCTTCTCACAGCTCTCTTGCTGCCAGCGGCCTCTGTGGGCCATGAGAACAGGCTTGATCCAGGCGGAAGTTAGGGATCTGCTCAGACCCCCCCAGAGAGAAGCCCAGGGAGGGTCCTGAGGGGCACTCCTGGGAGCTAGGCTGTTGCTCCCTCGCCAGGTCCCTGGCGCGTGTACAACTCCTGGGCGCGTGCTTCTGACACGAGAAAGCGCCACCCTGGGCCCTGCCCTGTGCGTACCCCAGACGCCAGCCACCGTGGCCGGAGCCTCATCATAACTGGGCTGGGGCGGCCCTGGGAGCACAGAGCCTTTTGTTTTTCGGCTCGCTGGGAAGATGGTCACAGGGTGTGGGGTGCAGAGTAGGGACCAGAGGTGTGGGTGCATCGGTCCAGGGGTGGGGCTGTCTGTTGGTTTTCACACCGCTTCCCGTGGGGTCTTGCCAGCCTGGCTCTCCCTGGGCCTGTGGGCGACCAGGGCTTGTGCTGAGGTTCAGACTTGCTTTTTCACTGGACCCTGGGTCCTGGGAGGCGTCCTGCAGAGCCGGTGCGTGGCTCACCCGCCTGCTGTGCTTGCAGGGTGGACCCCGATGACCGCTGGGGAGAGTACTCCTGCGTCTTCCTCCCTGAGCCCACGGGCAGGGCCAGCATCCCACTCCGAGGTGAGTCTGAGGCCAGGGCTGCTGGGCACGGCCGACTGTCCACCGCCCGGGGAAGCTGGAGGGGAACGGCCTCTCCTGTGGGTTCCAGGCTCCTCTCTCACCCTCCTGTCAGGGCCCCCCCGAGTGAAGGCTGTGAAGTCGTCAGAACACATCAACGAGGGCGAGACGGCCGTGCTGGTCTGTGAGTCCAAGTCTGCGCCTCCCGTCACCGACTGGGTGTGGTACAGGATCACTGACGCCGGGGACCAGGTGAGGGGCTGAGGGGCCGGCGCTGGGGGACCAGGTGAGGGGCCGGCGCTGGGGGACCAGGTCTCAGCCTCTCTGTCCTCGATCCCCTCAGGTCATCATGAACGGCTCGCAGAGCAGGTTCTTCGTGAACTCCTCGCAGGGCCGGTCCGAGCTGCACATCAAGAACCTGGACATGGAGGCCGACCCCGGCAAGTACGCCTGCAACGGCACCAGCTCCGAGGGCACCGACCAAGCCGTCATCACGCTGCGCGTGCGCAGCCACCTGGCCGCCCTCTGGCCCTTCCTGGGCATCGTGGCTGAGGTGCTGGTGCTGGTCACCGTCATCTTCATCTACGAGAAGCGCCGGAAGCCCGACGATGTCCTGGATGGTGAGCCTGAGCCCCCTGCCCACACATCCTGCCCTTGGGGCCACTCCTGGTCAGTCCCTGGAGCTCCACTGCTGACCCAGAGCTTGGGACCAAGGAGCCCCAGGCAGGGAGTTCCTGGGACCCTGAAGGAAAGTGTGGGGTGGAGGGTCCGTCCCGGGGCGGCTGCGGCTCAGCGGGCAGCGGGCTTGGACCCGGGAGGAGGGAGAGGCGGCAGCTCTGCTCCGCAGCCTCACCCGGCCCTTCTCTCCCTCACTTGGCTGCAAGTTGGCGTCCTCCATGGTAAGCTGGCCCTTGCTGCTCCGCTGGACCTCCAGGCAGCTGCCAAGAGCCCACGGCTGTGGCACCAGGGAGCCCTGGCCTCTGCATGATGGGGCTTGGGAACCCGAGGTCAGCCCTGGGTTCCGGCAGCCCCTGCCTGCTGCCCCGCGCAGCTGTTGTGCCTCTCGGGCTGCATGTGCTGGGGCAAGGCCTGTGTGGGGCCTGTGGCCGGGACTCCTGGAAAGCGCTGCAGGGTAGGGGTGAGGCCCCCGCGAGGGGCTGGGACAGCTCTCTGTGGGGAGGGGCTCAGAAGACCCAGAAGATACGCTTGGCCGAGGCTGATGAGCTGCCCGGAGCCACCCCTGGGGACACCGAGGGCGGGGCCCGCAGCACAGCTGCCCGAGTGGGGCCAGCGCTGACAGGCTGTCCCCTTGTCTTCTTTTTCATGGTGGCCGTCCCTCTTCAGATGACGACGCAGGCTCCGCACCCCTGTAAGTCCTGGCTGTGGGGCTCGGGGGTCCTAAAGAGCCGCTGCCTGCTGCCCCAGGCCTTTAAAACACAAAGGCAGACCCCCCAGGCTTCCGTGCTCAGGGGTCCAGGGGGCTGGGGTGGGCAGGGGTGACTTTCAGGGGGTGACTTGTGGGGGACACCCTCTCACCCGGCCCCTCGTGCCCCAGGAAAGGCAGCGGGAAGCCCCTGAACGACAAAGGCAAGAACATCCGCCAGAGGAACAACTCCTGAGCCAGGTGCAGTGTGCGGGGCGGGGCGGTGGGCGGGGCCAGGGCGGTGGGCAGGAGCTCCTCCCGTAGACAGCGCGTTTGGGGTAGCGGTGGGCTCCTGGGTCCCGCCTGTGGGTCGCTGGGAGGGTCCACTGTGAGCGCCCCTTCCCTGCCCCCAGGTGGCCCGAGGACACTCCCTGCTCCCATGTCTGCTGCAACTGGAGCCCACTCCCAGTGCTTGCAAGATTCCAAGTTCTCGCCTCTTAAACGAAAACCCACCTTGTAGATTCCCACCGTACGCTTCCTTCTTTTTTTTTTCTTTTTGTCCCTTGAAAAGTAGGGTTTTGTACATTCAGGACTTTGCTCTTAGGTTTTCCTCTTTAGCTGTTTCACGAGAGCCCACGGAGTTGCTGAGCTCCCGTCTGTGGCTCTTTGAGCTTCTGGGTCTGAGTCGTGGCGGGGTGGGGAGGCACCGCTTTCCCCACTGGCTCGAGTCAGTGCCAAGTCCTTGCCCTTCGCGGGGGGTCACAGGTCACCTGAGGGCCCGCGTCCTGCCTGCCTGAAGCCAGTGCTGTCTGGTCGCACCTTGCGCTTTGATGTTTCATTTCCTGAAGGCCCCAGGTCTGTGTGTGACTCAGCCTCAGGGACGACTCTGATCTCTTGGCCACAGGGGACTTGCCTGTCCACACTGACGGCGACCCCGTCCTGGCCTCAGGTGACCCCCAACCCCTCTGTGTCTGTGCGTCCCAGGGCTGGCTGTCTGGGCAGCCCTGGAGGGGGTTTGCCGGGGAGCTGGTGTCGTAGCCAGGACTCTAGAACCGCAGAAGCCCCTCCCCAGCCTGCCCCTTGGAGGGCGGCCGGCTCGTCACAGCGCCAAGAGTCACGTGGGAACCCAACTCCCACCAACCACCACAATAAAGATGCCCCACCTTCACCCTCTCCTGGCTCCTGTCTGTGCCTCTTGGGGTTGGGTCGCCCCTGCGCTCTGGTGGCCACAGCAGGGGCCCGTCTAGTGCTGGGATTTTGCAGCGAGAACGGGTCTGCTGAGATCCCACTGGGGGCTGGGGTGCTGGGGGCACTGGCTGGACAGGGCCTGAGGCCGTCAGCAGACTTGGAAGGCGGCTGGGACTTCCCCAGTGCCTGAGAGTCTCGCAGAGCGTGGGCGCTGACCAGAACCTTCCCCGAGCCTGTTTTTCTTCTCCGATGGAGGCTGAGGTTTTCTGTTGCCTGCCCTGCCCCAAAGCTGCCCGTACCCATCCTCCTGGCAGGCTGCTCCAGCAGGGTCCAGGGGTGGTCCTGGTGAGCAGGTATGTGAAGCTGGGCCTGAGGCTGAGCCGCCTGGCACCTACCCCCAGCACACAGAACAGACATGGTTGCTGGGCTGGGGGGACCAGGAGCATGGAGCGGGGAGGTCACCAAGGCACAGGGCCAGTGAGCGGGTCTGGAGGGAGGTTGGCAGATGCTGTCAGTCTGCAGCGCTGGGCCTAACTCTGGTCTGAGCGGGAGTCTCGGGGTAGAGGTCGGCAGAAGACGCTGGGGGTTCCCAGAGAAGCCGGGGGTCGGGACGGGAAGGCAGTGTGTTTCAGTGTCGGGGAAATCTGGCGTTTTAATGTCACAGAGGCCAAGAAACATGGCCCACAGCCTCAGGCTTTCCACTGCTCTGCCAAGGGTGGCAACCCCTCCCAGCGCGGATCCTGCGTGCTGGACCGGCTCCTGGAGGCGAGCAGGGGATGTGCAGGGCCGCACCCAGTCACGCTCTGGGGAGCCGCACAGCCTTGGAGGAGCGGAGGCCAGCACGGGGTCCCTGGCTGGCTTCTGCAGCCAGGCCCTCGCCGCCTGCTGCCACCAGGCGGTGCCATATGCCCACGCTGAGTGAGGCCCGCAGGTCATGGAGCCCCTCTGCCCGGGCAGGGACCTGGAGTCAGCACCACCCACTGAACGTGTGCTCAGTGACCCGGGGATAGGGATGCTCACTCTGTGTTCATTCATTAGGCACCGGTAGTATACCTGGGTCGAGGTTGTGCATGGACAACAGGCAGAAGGGTCCAGTGGGGTGGAGACGGTGCCAACAGAACGACAGGGAAGTCGCATTGGGTGGGCATCACCGGGCATGTGGCCCAGATGGGTCCCCGGCTCGGTATCCCCCCACCTCCCTGCCAGGCTCCATCCTCCCCAAGGGTCCCAGGCTCTGCCCGTCTTCCTGCTGCACCCCCGGCCCCAGGCGTGGGCCCACGGTACCTGTGGATGCCTCGTGTTCTGTACCGGATGGAGGGTGCGGGAGTTACAGGTCAGGGCAGCCTTGGGAGACAGTGGGCTTCCCGGGGTGCCAACCAGCAGGTGGGCCTGGGCCCCTGCGGGTTCATCCCCCTGAGAAAGCAGCCACTCACACCCAGGTGTTTCACCTTTGCTCTTTGCACACAAAACTATAAAAAGCACAACCACTCAGCTTGTAGCTGCCACACCAGCTCTCGGCTCTAAGTGTTCTTGTTCATACAAGCGTTTAGTGAGCGCCCGTGGCGTGCAGCCCCGTGCCCGGTGACG
>NW_016108120.1:175391-193432 GCF_001604975.1 Cebus imitator | reverse complement strand
GCATCTAGTGAGCGCCCGTGGCGTGCAGCCCCGTGCCCGGTGACGGGCATCTAGTGAGCGCCCGTGGTGTGCAGCCGTGCCCCAGCATAGGAGTGCAGTGGTGGACGTCCACCCCATCACTGGGTGTTGGTGGCAACTCAAGCCTGCCTTGGATTCCCCAGATGTGAGATGGGGAAGTCACAGAAACACGAGTTCATGGGCTGGACTACACCATGGGGTGGAGCTGCCTGTCCCTGTCCTGGGCAAAGTGGCCTGTCCTCCCTCTTATCCCCCCACCCCAATGGGAGCCCAGAAGGACAGGGCCTGCAGGGCGGGAAGGCTCCCAGCCCCCCCAGCCTCTCCACTCTGGGCCGTGGCTCTAAGCAGTATCTCCACTCCAGGGGCCCACGGTGGACAGTGACACCTCCAAGGCCTACAGTGGAGGGGGCCTCCTCTCCTTGAGGAGGAGGCAGAGCTGAAGGGCTGAGAGCTGCCGGGATAGAACGAGCCTGTGCGGAAAGACGTTCCTGGGGCAAGGTGAGCTCAGCAGGGAGAAGGAAACCTGTGTGAGCCCGGGGCCAGCAGCACGGGGCACCACCCTCATGGCAGACGCTGCAGAAACAGGCCTGGGTCAGGGGCCCTCGGGACGGTGCCGTGGCACAGATGGAGCTCGTGTGTGTGCTGAGGCGAGTGTCACCGTCTTTCCTCAGCCTCTGGTTCCTCAGCTGTAAATTCCGGCCCAGGCCTGCCATGCACAGTCCATCTATTTTTTTTTCTTTTTTTTTTTTAAGATGGGGTTTCACCATGATGGGCAGGCTGGTCTTGAACTCCTGACCTCAGGTGATCCATCCACCTCGGCCTCCCAAAGTGCTAGGATTCCAGGCGTGAGCCACCGTGCCCGGCACAGTTCATCTATTTTATTAAAATTTTTATTTTTTATTTTTTTGAGACAGAGTTTCGCTCTTGTTACCCAGGCTGGAGTGCAATGGCGTGATCTCGGCTCACCGCAACCTCCGCCTCCTGGGTTCAGGCAATTCTCCTGCCTCAGCCTCCTGAGTAGCTGGGACTACAGGCACGCGCCACCATGCCCAGCTCATTTTTTGTATTTTTAGTAGAGACGGGGTTTCACCATGTTGACCAGGATGGTCTCGATCTCTTGACCTCGTGATCCACCTGCCTCGGCCTCCCAAAGTGCTGGGATTACAGGCGTCAGCCACCGCGCCTGGCTATTAAAAAATTTGTTTTGAGACAGGGTCTCATTCCGTCACCCGGGCTGCTGTGCAGTGGTGTGATCTCAGCCCGCTGCAGCCTGGACCTCCTGGGCTCAAGCGATCCCCCCACCTCAGCCTCCCGAGAAGCCCGGCTCACAGCACACGCCGCTCCACCTGGCTCACTTAGTATTCATCGAGTTGAACAGCAGATTTTCCAGGCTGGCTCTGTGCCTGCCCTGGCCTGATTTTGCCTTCCTGGTCTTAAACTGCTTTTCACTCAGAAGGCCCCATGATTGTGTAAGCTCCCAGGGCTTCCGAGCTGGACCTGTCCTGACCAAGTAGGAAATGTAGGTCCCAGGTTGGTAAATCCGGTCATCAAGCCTGAGAGAGGCTGCAGGGGTGGGGAGGCGGGGCAGACCCCGAGGAGGGAACGGCTGGAGGTTCAGGCAGGAGGGGCCCGGGTGTCCCGGGCCAGTGACCCAGGCACGCAAAGGCCAGAGACGGGCTGGGGCGGGGGTGCAAACTGCAGGAGGGACCAGGGCTTGCTTTTTCTTTTTTTTTTTTTTTTTCTTTGAGACAGAGTTTTGCTCTTATTGCCCAGGCTGGAGTGCAGTGGTGAGATCTCGGCCCACTGCAACTTCTGACTCCCGGGCTCAAGTGATTCTCCTGCCTCAGCCTCCTGAGTAGCTGGGATTTCAGGCCCCTGCCACCACGCCCGGCTATTTTTGTATTTTAAGTAGAGAAGGGGTTTCTCCATGTTGGTCAGGCTGGTCTCAAAGTCTCGACCTCAGGTGATCCGCCCACCTCTGCCTCCCAGAGTGCTGGGATTACAAGCGTGAGCCACCGCGCCCGGTCAGTGGGGTTTCTTCCAAAGGCACTGGGAGTCGTGGGTGGCTTTGGGCCACAGACCAATGTGACTGACTGAGGAGCCAGGCCCTGGGTCTCCATCTCCCTGCACAAGCCTGGCGTGGTCAGGGCCTTTGCACAGGCTATGCCGCCTGCCCACAGCACGCTTCCTGCAGCTTCCTGGGATACCGCAGCCCCCTCCTCCAGGCCTTCCCCCAGCACCTCACCCTCTCCCTGCTCCAGTGTTTCCCCCCGCCTTCTGGACAGTATCTGACTTGCTATACTCATAAGGTTGACTCTGATGGCCGGCTTCCCTCCTGCCTGGCTCTCCGAGTCAGCCGCACTCTGAATGCTCAGCCCCTGGAGCAGGTGTTTATTTTTCCTTTTTGAGACGGAGTCTTGCTGTGTTGCCCAGGCTGGAGTGCAGTGGTGCAATCTTGACTCACTGCAACCTCTGCATGCTGGGTTCAAGCAGTTCTCCTGCTTCACCTCCTGAGTAGCTGGGATCACAGGCACACGCCACCACACGCAGCTAATTCTGTATTTTTAGTAGAGACGGGGGTTTCTCCATGTTGGTCAGGCAGGTCTCAAACTCCCGATCTCAGGTGATCTGCCCTCCTCGGCCTCCCAAAGTGCTGGGATTACAGGGGTGAGCCGTGGAGCCCAGCCCCAGCCAAGTATTTTTTAAATAAATGGATAGGCCGGATGCAGTGGCTCAGAACCCTAATTGCAGCACGTGAGGAGGCCAAGGCAGGAGGATCACTTGAGCCCGGGACGTCAAGACCAGCCTGGGCAGCATAATGAGACCCCATCTCTGTAAATATGTATTATGTGTATTTTTTCTGAGATGGAGTCTTGCTCTGTTGCCAGAACTGGAGAGCAATGGCATGCTCTCAGCTCACCGCAACCTCCACCTCTGGGTTCAGGCAGTTTTCCTGCATAGACTCCTAAGTGCTGGGTTACAGGCGTGCACCACCACGCCTGGCTAATTTTTGTATTTTTAATAGAGACGAGGATTCACCATGTTGGCCAGACTGCTCTCGATCTTTAAATATTTTTAAAAATTGAAATAAGCATGGCCAGGCGCGGTGGCTCACACCTGTAATCCCAGCACTTTGGGAGGCCAAGGCGGGTGGGTCACCTGAAGTCAGGAGTTTGAGACCAGCCTGGCCAACATGGCAAAACCCTGTCTCTACTAAAAATAAAGAAAATTAGGCAGATGTGATGGCGCACACCTGTAATCCTAGCTACTCGGTAGGCTGAGGCAGGAGAACTGCTTTAACCCAGGAGGGGGAGGTTGCAGTGAGCCAAGGTCACTTCACTGCACTCCAGCCTGGGTGTCAGAGTGAGACTCCATCTTCAAAATAAATAAATAATAAACATAAATGCAGAGTACTCCGGCCTGGGCAGGGGATCAGAGTGAGCGTGCTGAGGCCAGGGAGGGTCCCTGTGCTCGCCGGCAGGTGCTGGCCTGGGTGAGGCTGTGGGTTGGAGAGGAGTCACCAGGATCTGGTGACAAGGACCATGAGCCAGCCTCCCTTGTGACTTGCACGTACCGCCGGCTCCTGGGGGAGGCGTTGTCTTTCTGCTTCTGGCACTGCCAGGCCCGGGGGTGGGGGGGTTCTCAGGCTGTGCGGGTCCCGCCTCCTCCCTGCTCCCAGCCGAGTCCCGGGGCTCTGGCGACCTGCCCAGCCTAACATCTTCCCAGGGTGAACATAAAAGATCCCACTTCAGCTGGAGCACGCATCTGCCTCTGGGCGGGCCACAGCCTGGCACTGCCAACCGTGCTGCCCGCCCAGCCTCTCCCGCGCCGCCTCAGGACAGACAGCTGTCCCGCCCGCCTGCTCAGAGAGGCCGGCCGGGCCGGTGTGAGGGCGAAGGGGTCCCCAGGGTGTGGGGCAGCCTGGCCGGGGCACGAGACAGTCAGGCTCAGCCCATCCGCTGTGAGCTGGGCACATGCTGGTCCTCCCTCAAGCACCACTGAGTTTCTCCCGTGTGCAGGAAGGGGGCTGCGTCTGTCCCAGTGGCACAGAGGTGCAGGTGGGTGGGGGCCACACAGGACATCGTGGCCGATAGGACATCAGGCCAGGTGCCGAGAGGGTCTCAGGAGGGCCTCCGGGTGGGGGTCAGCTCCCACTTCTTTGTGTGTCTCTGTCTCTCTCCTCTCGTTTGCCAACTTCCTCACCTGCCCTCTCCCGGCTGTCTGGTGGGCTGAGTGGCTGGGGACAGAGGCCCCACGTCGCCTGGCACCAGGCCGCCCCCACACCCAGCAGGGCTGTGGCCCAGAAGCAGAGCTTGGGAAAGCTCCTTTCTCAGAGCTGGGGACTAGGAACTGGGGTCACAGCTGCGCCGGAGCCCGAGGACTCCGGGAAGGAGCCAGCCCCGGGGCAGGGGGCTCCAGGTCTCCCTGTGACCCCAATGTAAAGCCCCCCAAGACCTAGAGGAAACCCCCCGCGCTGCTCCCCAGGCACTGTTGAGGGCTGGGTGGGAGCCCCCCACGCGCCGTAGCTCTTCCAGTTTTCCTTGTCAGCCTGGGCTTGGCCTCAGTTTCCTCAAATGCAGACCAGGGCCAGGAGTGTCCGAGATCCGCAGACCGACCCCCGAGCCCGCCTGCCCCTCCCCACGCGCCCGAGGGTCTCGGTCCAGGGCCCGCGGGCGACCAAGCAAAAGCTCTTTTATTGGGGAATCTTCGATCCTGCAGAGCGCGGGGTGGCGCCGGCCGCGGCCCCACTCTCCAGGCCCGCGTCACGCTCCTCCGGACAGAAGCGGAAACCGCGGCGCGGGAGCGGCGGCCCCAGCCGGGCAGCCGGGCTGGGTGACCTTGGGCGCGTCCTTCCGCTCGGCGGGCCTCAGTTTCCCCTCCTGGAGAGAGGCCTGCGCGGGGCTCTGAGGCCGCAGGCCGCGTGACCTTGGGGCGCCCCCGACCCGGCGGCCCCAGTTTCCCGGCGCGGGGCGGAGGCGGCGCGCGGACGGGCGAGGGGCGCAGCGGAGGCGGGGTTCCCGCCCCCGCCCCTCCCCCGCGCAAGGCTCCGCCCCCCGCGGCTCCGCCCCGCCCCGCCCCCGCCTCCCCCCTCCCTCGGGCTCCGGCCGGCGGCGGCGGCGGCGGCTCCGCTCCGCACTGCCCGGCGCCGCCTCGCCATGGACGCGCGCGGGGGCGGCGGGCGGCCCGGGGAGAGCCCAGGCGCGACCCCCGCGCCGGGGCCGCCGCCGCCGCCGCCGCCGCCGCCGCCGCCCGCGCCCCCCCAGCCGCAGCCGCCGCCGCCGCCGCCCGCACCCCCCCCGGGCCCCGGGCCCGCGCCCCCCCAGCAGCCGCCCCCGCCCGAGGCGGCGGCCCCGGAGGCGGCGGCGGGGACGGACGAGGGCGGCCCGCGGGCCCGGCTCCGCAGCCGCGACAGCTCGTGCGGCCGCCCCGGAACCCCGGGCGCGACGAGCGCCGCCAAGGGCAGCCCGAATGGCGAGTGCGGGCGCGGCGAGCCGCAGTGCAGCCCCGCGGGGCCCGAGGGCCCGGCGCGGGGGCCCAAGGTGTCGTTCTCGTGCCGCGGGGCGGCCTCGGGGCCCGCGCCGGGGCCGGGGCCGGCGGAGGAGGCGGGCGGCGAGGAGGCGGGCCCGGCGGGGGAGCCGCGCGGCAGCCAGGCCAGCTTCATGCAGCGCCAGTTCGGCGCGCTCCTGCAGCCCGGCGTCAACAAGTTCTCGCTGCGGATGTTCGGCAGCCAGAAGGCCGTGGAGCGCGAGCAGGAGCGCGTCAAGTCGGCGGGGGCCTGGATCATCCACCCGTACAGCGACTTCAGGTGCCGCCTCCGGGGGAGGGCGCGGGAGGGCGCGGGGCGCGGGGCGCGGGGGCCGTCCTTGGAGCACCGGGGGAGGGCGGGGCGGCGCGCGCGGCGGGTGACCTCGGAGCTTCTCGGTGACCTCGGGCGTGCCGGGGACCCGCCCCGGAGTGACCCGGGGGCGCGAGCTCCGCCTCTGGGGGGGGCTCCGGGGCGACCTCGGGGCGCCCCTTCCCACGGACCCCGACATCCTCCGCCGTGCGGCGCGGCGGGCGGGGTGGGCGCGCGTCGCGGGCCGCGGAGCCGGGGTCTGAGCGCCGAGGGGCGGAGAGGACGAATAGAGGGGAACGTGGGCCCCGGAGGGCGGCGGAGCGGGAGGGAGGAAGAAGAAGAGCGCCCGGGAAGGACGCGCCCTGGGGAGGCCGGGGGAGAGGGGGTTAAGCGGCTCCCACGGCGTCCACCTGCGCCCCGCCTGCAAGGAGGCGCGCCCGGGCCTGGAAAGCGTGCGGGTCCCCACGCTGTGTCTCCCGGAGCCGCTCGGCCCGGGCTGTGCACCCATGTGGCGGTGGGTGTGTAGACGCCGCTGTAGGTTCAGCCGGTTGATGGGTGGAGGGCGCGTAGCGGGGCCGGCGCGGGGCCACCGCCACCCGTGTTTGCGGTCCCGGTTCCCGGGCTGTGCGTGCGGTGGCCGGAGAGTGAGAGCGGCGTGTGTCCCCGTGGGCTGTGTGCGAACAGGGGCGCGTGACGGCGGCGGGGTTCCCGGGGCGCGAGCCTGTGGCTGGGGAGGGAGGTGTGTCTCCAGGGGTGTGTCTGCGTGGTGGTCGCGCGCGCGTGCCCCTGGGGGCGTTTGTGTTGGGTGTTGGGACGACGTGGCGTCCGCGTGTGCGCCCGGGGCCGCTGTGCGCCGGTGGGCAGGAGCGTGAGCCGTGGGCAGGTGTCACGCGCGCGGCCGTGGAAGGCTGCGTGTGTGTCTGTGCGTCCACGAGTGCGGTGTGAGGTGGGGTGTGCAGGGGGGCCGGCCGGGATGGCAAGGCCGGGCGCGCGGGGCGGGCGCGGTTTCAGCACCACGGACAGCGCACAGGGCCCGGGAGGGCTGCGCTTTTCCCGCCGGTCGCTCCTCCTCCAGGCCTGGGCACCCCAGGGCGTCCCCCATGGTGGACCCCTAGAGCTTGGCAGGGAGGCTGTCGGGATCTCTCTTCCCCTGGCCTTTCCGCACCCCTAGTGACTGGCTGGGGAAACTGAGGCCTAGGGCACACGAGTCCTGGACAGGGCCTGGACGAAGGCCCTGGGATCCGCCTCCGAACCCTGAGGCCTTCCTGAGAGGCGAATACAGCTTTGACCAGAAGCCTGGATTTCAAGACAGGCCAGGGGTGGGAGGAGCCCTGAAACCCCCAGAGGGACCTTGTCCGGCCCCTCCCACCCTGCCTTTGGCCCCGCTGGGAGAGCTTGGTCAGCGTCTGGGCTCTGGCCTGCAAAACAAGGACAGTGAGCCGGAAGGACGGGACTTCCAGAGCTGCTGGTTGGCCTGGCCCCACTGCAAATCCCGCTCAGCACCCATTGACCAGAGGGCTGCGGTGGGGAGGGAGCTGCGGAAAGTGCCCACTCCCCTTCATCCCCTCCAGCATGACCTGCAGCGGTGGGTGCTGGCAGGTGGAGGCCCACACCAGCGACACCCTGGCTGCAGAGGGGTGGTCGGTGGGCTGGGGGCAGGTGGGCTGATCCTGGGGCTTCGGGGGAAGGCTGGTAGGAGGAGTGAAGCCCCCCATCCTTACATCTACCTTGAGTGAGGTCACCTGGAGGCCTGGGCAGGCTGTGGCCCCCCTCTGTGCTCTGAGGTATGCAGGGTTCACGGGCCCCTGTGTGGGCCAAGGGAGCCCCACCGGGGCAGATGAGTGGTGAAGGGGAACCACGTAGGCAGGGAAGGGGGTTAGCGGGGCCAGTCTTCAGGACTAGGGGAGTTACGGCATTTTAAAATCAGATTTATAAAAGGATTTAGACATTGTCAAGCTGGAGTGCACGGGGCCCCACCCCCCCCATAGCTCAGGACTCATGTCCTCAATCACTGTGGAAAATGACCCCAAGAATATCTCAAAAGCAAGGTTCCCTAAGCCCGCGCTGGGCCAGCGGCTGTTGGAAGCATCTCTGAGGATTAATAATATGAATTATTGTAGTGGTGAGGCCGGCGCTAACCCATTTTACCCAGGAGGATAGAGAGACGCAGGATGTCAGGTTGCTCGGGCGGATCTGGGTTTCCCTCTGGGCAGCCCAGCCCGGTGTTCACGCTCTTAACCGCCAGGCGGCCAGCCTCTGCCTAGGTCCCATCCAGGCCAAAGAGAGGAGGAAGGCACTCTGGGGGCACCTAGGGGTGGGTGGTGGGTGATATTTGTGTGAATATTAATTTTTCATTTGTGTTTTGAGACGGAGCCTTGCTGTGTGGCCCAGGCTGGAGTGCAATGGTGTGATCTCTGCGCACTGCAACCGCCACCTCCCGGGTTCAGGGGATTCTCCCACCTCAGCCTACCAAGTAGCTGGGATTAGTAGGTGGCACCGGCCACCACACGCGGCTGCTTTTTGTATTTTTAGTAGAGATGGGGTTTCACCATGTTGGCCAGGCTGGTCTCAAACTCCTGACCTGAAGTGATCCACCCACCTCGGTCCGAAAGTGCTTGGGATCACAGGCGTGGGCCATCACGCCCGGCCTGAGAATATTAATTTTGTGAAAACAGAGTTGGGGGGGTCCTTTCCGTTTCTGCCTTTTCACATTCGCCCTTTTAACTCACAGTCTGGTGGTACAGAAACCGTCCCTGATCAGGCACCACGGGAGGCTTAAGAGGGAGAAGGGGGGCAGCTCCGGCCCCCGTCCCCGGGTCCCCGTGCAGAGGCCAGCATCGCCCCTCCCTTGTGGGAAACTGGCCCGTGTCTGCCTGGCACCAGGAAGGGAAGCATTAGGCTTTGCTGAACCGGAACCGCCCCCACTCGGCTGGGCTGAGGAGGTGGGGGAATGCCGGGGAGCCCTGGCCGGAGGAGGCGTTTGAGGTGGCGGGGTGGGGGGAGATGTGTGTGGTGGGGGTGATCGGTGGTGGGAGGGTGTGCAGAAAGGCAGCTGGGCTGAGGGAAGAGCCGGGTGGGGCTGGGCCAGGAGGAGCATCGGAGCGTCCAGGGCGGGACCCTGCTGTGGAGGGTGTTTTTGGTGGCAGCCGCAGATTGAGTAGTGGGACCCCAGCTGGCTTCAGTACTAAGGCCCCCTATGACTGGCCAGGTGTCTTGGGCCCTCCCTGGGCCCCTCTGCCTCGGCACCCCCAAATGCAAGGTGGGGGTGCTCTGAGGGAGAAGGGGCGAGGGTCTTTCACAGTCTTGGCAGTGTCTCGTGGCCTTACGTCTCACACTGTCCCCGCCTCCCCTTCCTGCTGAGGGAGTGCTGGGCTCCTTGCCCAGGCCGGGCCCCCCAGGCACGTCCTCACCCCGGCCCTGTGGTCTTTGCCACGCCCAAGGCCGCCCTGCTCCTGTGCTCAGAAGTGGCCTCTTTCACACCTCAGGTCATAGCTGCGGTATACAGCTGGTGCCGCATATTTGCTGCATTTGCTGAGGGGCGGAGCATGGGTCCTGGATCTTGGCGCTCAGTCCTGGACAGCTGGCCCCTTTAGAAGGGCAGTTGGTGCAGGCGTGGCGGCTGAGGCCTGCCATCCCAGCACTTTGGGAGGCCGAGGCGGGCAGATCACCCGAGGTCAGGAGTTCCAGACCAGCCTGGCCAACACGGTGAAACCCCGTCTCTACTAAAAGTACAAAACTTAGCCGGGCGTTGTGGCAGGTGCCTGTTAATTCCAGCTACTCGGGAGGCTGGGGAAGGAGAATCACCTGAACCCGGAGGCGCAGGCTGCAGTGAGCTGAGATTGTGCCCCTGCACTCCAGCCTGGGTGACAGAGCGAGACTCCATCTCGAAAGAAAGTGCAGATGGTTCATTCGTCTGGGGCTGCGGGTGGCTCCAGACCCCGGCTGACGTCCGCGGTCCCCAGAGGCATCCCCGGCACTTCCCTGGGGTGTTGCTGGAAAAGCAGGTTCAAGGACACAAGTTCAAGGTTTCGGCTTCAGAAGGTTTGAGTTTCCTTCTTTGTAGGTGACTGTGGTTCGTGCCTGAATTGGAACAGGCGTGAAAACCAAGGAAGGAAGGGGTTTGGCCTCGTGGAATCCCCAGGGCCGCGCCTCCCAGAGCAAAATTAGTTTAAAAATAAGCATCGTTCGGCTGGGGGCAGTGGCTGACGCCTGTAATCCCAGCTACTCGGGAGGCTGAGGCAGGAGAATCGCTTGAACCGGGAGATGGAGGCTGCAGTGCGCCGAGATGGCGCCACTGTATACACCCCAACCTGGGCAACATTGTGAGACTCCATCTCAAAACATAGTGCAGTTCATTCTTCCTCCTGTCATCCCAAGTGCCCCTGGTTCTACAGACCATACAGGTTCCCCCCCCGGAAAGCCTGAGTTTTACAAAGGAGGGTGTTTCTGCAGGAGAGGGGCTGGGGCTCAGGGGGACACGGAGACCCAGGGAGGGACAGTCCGAGGGGTTCGCGTTCTCTCCTCGGCTTTCTCTCGTCCACCCGCTGCTGCCAGGGTCACGAGGGGGGCGGAGGGGGGTGCTGCACAGGCCTGGCGGGGCGGAGACCTGGGCAGATCCGGGGTTTGTCTCTGGGGAGCACAGGGCGGGTGATGGGTGGGGAGGGGCTGGCGGCTTCCCGACTGCCCTCCCTCCAGCTCCAGGGCTGAGTGCCCAGAGGTCGACCTGCAGCCTCTTCTGCTGCTGCGGATTTTCAGGTCTGTGCTCCTGAACTGTCTTCATCTGGGGAGGACCCTTGAATGAGGGGAGACAGAGGAGACGGTCCCCAAAGCCGGGATCTGTTATGTCCTCGAAGAGACTGGTCGGGGAGGGGCTGCTCCAAGACCCCCCAGGACAGGAGGCCCTGGGGCCCCGCCTCAGATGGCTGAGCGGATCAGCCTGGGGGTGCAGCTCTGCAAATCCGTGGTGATGAATTCCTGCATTAGGCACAGGAGTAAACCCCACATTATCCTATGTGGGGACGGCCGCGGGGTAGGGGTGAGGGCTTCTCTGGCTCCGGTCCAGCTGGGAGGCCCAGTGAGCGCGGATGGGGGAGCGTGCATAGACCCGTGTCCCAGGTGGCAGGGTTGGGACCCAGGTCCCCCCCTCGTCTGCATGGAGCCATCAGGGGCCGGGTAGCCAAGGCCCCCCCGCTCTCTTCAGACCCTAAATTCCCAGCTCAAAAGAGGACATCTTTGTCCGGCCTCTGTGGCTCATGCCTACAATCCCAGCACTTTGGGAGGCTGAGGCGGGAGGATCACTTGAGCTCAGGAGTTCAAGACCAGCCTGGGCAACATAGCCAGACGCCCCCCCCCCCACCCCGCCCCATCTCTACAAAAAGTTAAAAAATTAGCCTGGCCTGGTGGTGTGTGCCTGTAGTCCCAGCTACTCTGGAGGCTGAGGCAGGAGGGTCACCTGAACCTGCGAGGTTGAGGCTGCAGTGGGCTATGATGGCACCCGGGCCACAGAGTTAGACCCTGTCTCAAAAACCAACCAACCCCAGAAATTCCCTGACATCTTCAAGCCCCCTTCTTCAGCAGCCCAGGCATGAGCCAGGGCTGTCCTGGGGGACACTTGGAGGCCATTCATCCGCCACCCACTCCCGATGGCCGCGCCTCGCCTCACCCCCCGTGGGCAGACCCCACGGTTCACCCCACACCCAAACGGCACTGGCTGCCTGTCTCCTGCCAGACACCTCCCAGCCGCCTTCCTGGCCTTCCGGCTGCTAGCGTGGGCCTCTCCAGACATCGGTCATTCTTCCCCGTCCCCTCTACCTCCCTGGCTCCAGCCCTCCCCGTCTTGCCCACCCACGTCCCCTGGTCCCGAGGCCCCAGCTCCAGGCCGCCCACCGGCCTTGAAGGGAACCAGGCACGTCCACCCTCACACCTGCTGCCCCTCTGCAGGCCCCGCCCTCCCCACGCCGTCTCATCCACCCACACGCCGCCTCCTCCGAGGAGCCCTCCCGCACGCCTGGGGCTGACGGGCACTCCCCAGGTTGGTCTCCTCGTGGTACCCCCCAAGACATCCCATGTGTCTGTCTCGGGACGGGGCCTGTGTGGTCATTGTGAGCCCCGAGCCCCGCACAGTCCTGCGAACGTCTGCCCCGCCCTGGGATCACCCGGAACCTGTGATCTCCGCCATGGCGTCTCCCTGTCTTAATCCCTCACACCTGCCATGGATCTGTCTGTGACTCCACAGCTGAGAGCTCAGTCTCCTAATCCCCCGTCCCGGGCTCTCCCTTAATCACCGACCTCCGGGCCCTAATCCTCTCCCGGATTTGCCCCATCTGTAAGTCCTGGACGGCCTCGGGTCTGAGGCTGGGCTCCCGCGGGGAGGGCCCGGCTGCCCTCGCCCATTCCCCAACGCGGGACTCCAGCTCCAGCAGGGGCTGAAGACCCCCAGGGCAGGCCCTCCCCAGGTATCCGAGGGGCTGAGGGTCCTGGACACTCAGGGGGCCCCAAGCAAGGCGGAGGGTCCTGGGCCTTCCGTTGCCAGGGGACCTGACGGCGTCGTGCGGTTTGGGAGCAGGGTCAGAGGCCTCACGCTCCGAGCTTCACCCGGCCCTGGAGAGACGGGCCCTCCATCTCTGGGAATCTCCAGGGGAAGAGGCCCAAGCTCAGGCAGGAGAGTGGTGGGGATCTGGGCGGGTTCCCATCCCACTGTTTTGCTCACGGCGGGAGGAGCCTCAGTTTCCCTGTCTGAGCTGAGAGGGTGGCTGGGCAGCTGCCGGAGGAGAGCTCAGCTCACACAGGTGTTGGCTGCCGGGGGCCCCCTTGAAGCCACCCTCGTGGGAGGAGGGGGTCCCAGGCTTCCTCCGGCCCCCAGGTGCGAGAGCGAGGCTGGAAGTTCTCCCTGGGGACCCAGCCTCATCCCTCCCTCTCTGCCTGTGGGGCTGAGCTGGATAAAGCAGTGGGACCTTCGCATTTCCGAGGAAGGGGCCCTCGTAGGGGCCTCGCTGTTACCCGTTGGGGATGGGTTTTAAATACGCCGTTGAGGTTCTTGTGACAGCTGAGGAGGCCCGTCCCTGCTCAGCACTGGAGCTGGACAAGGAGGACACAGGGTGCCGGGGCTGCCAAACCAGGCTGCAGAGCGTGAGGAGCGCGGGGGTAGGCTTTGGGCCTCCCCCCACCCCAGGTCCTGTCTCTCAGCCCTGTCTCCTGGATCTGGCTCCCCTCCCAGGCTGAGAGACAGGAGAGGGTCTCCCAACATGCCTGGTTCTATGAATCGTCACCTGGAAAGGAGGCCTTCATGTTATATGGCCATTTAGACTGTTTCCAGGTCCCCCTTGGTGGCTTCTAGGTCCCCCTTGGCAGTTTCTAGGTTCGCCTTGGTGGTTTCTAGGTCCTCCTGGTGATTTCTAGGTCCACTTGGTGGTTTCTAGGTCCCCTTGGCGGTTTCTAGGTTCTCTTGGCAGTTTTTCAGTCCCCTTGGTGGTTTCTAGTTCCTCCTGGTGATTTCTATGTCCCCTTGGTGGTTTCTAGGTCCTCCTGGCAGTTTCTAGGTCCCCTTGGCTGTTTCTAGGTCCTGGTGATTTCTAGGTCCTCTTGGTGGTTTCTAGGTCCCCCCTGGTGGTTTCCAGGTCCCCCTGGGCAGTCTCTGGAGCCCCCCTGGGTGTTTCTCCCCCCGCCTGGAGGGAGGTTTCTAGGCCCTGTGGGCTTCTCAACTGATCATTCCTGCTTGTTTTGCCCCAAGGCTTGTGCTGGAAGGTGGGAGGCAGGTCTCAGTCCAGAGGGCGATCCTGGGGCCGGGCTCCGCCTGACCACTCTTGGGGCTTGGGGGCAGGGAGCCCGGCAGGCAGGTGGCATCGCCTCAGGCCCACTGGGTGCTGGGGCTCTGAGGGTCTCGTTACCGAGCAGATGCGTCAGACTGGGGCCTGAGCCCTCCCACCCTGTCTAGATTCGGGGAAAGGAACGGGGACCCCTCGGCACCCCGACATCAAGTCAGCCTTTTTTTTTTTTTCTTAATTTTTTAAATTTTTTTACTTTTTAAGACGGGGTTTCACCCGGTTGGCCAGGCTGGTCTTGAACTCCTGACCTCAGGTGATCCGCCCGCCTTGGCCTCCCAAAGCGCTGGGATTAGGGGCGCAGCCACCACACCCGGCCGTCAGCCTGTTTTCTTGAGACATAGTCCCGCTCTGTCGCCCAGGCTGGAGTGCAGTGGTGCTGTTCTGCTTCACTGCGGCCTCGACTTGTTGGGCCCACGTGATCTCCCTACCTCAGCCTCCCAGGTAGCTGGGTCCACAGGTGCGCACCACCACGCCGGTTAATTTTTGTAGAGACGGGATCTCACCGTCTTGCGCAGGCTGGTCTTGAACTCCTGAGCTTCAGCGATCCTTCAGTTTTGGCCTCCCAAGGTGCTGGGGTTACAGGCATGAGCCCCTGTACCCGTCCTCCTCTGTTTTTGAGACGAGTTCTCCCTGTTGCCCAGGACGGAGAGCAGCGGTGTGATCTCAGCTCACGGCAGCCTCGTCCTCCTGGGCTCAAGCGATTCTCCCCCCTCAGCCTCCCAAGTAGCTGGCACCAGAGTGTGTGCCATCACACCTCGCTGATTTTAAAAAGTGTTACTGTTGGGGAGACAGTCTCTCTGGTGCCTCGGCTCGGAGTGCAATGGTGTGGTCTTGGCTCACTGCCACCTCCGCCACCCGGCTTCCAGCGACTCGCCTGCCTCAGCCTCCTGAGTAGCTGGGACCACAGGCCCATGCCACCAAGCCTGGCCAATTTTTTAGTAGAGACGGGGTTTCTCTGTGTTATCCAGGCTGGTCTCGATCTCCTGACCTCGTGATCCACCCGCCTCGGCCTCCCAAAGTGCTGGGATTACAGGGTGAGCCACCGCGCCCGACCCAAATTCTTTTTTTTTTTTTTTTTTTTTTTTTTGGGGGTTGGGTTTCGCTCTTGTTACCCAGGCTGGAGTGCAATGGCGCGATCTCGGCTCACCGCAACCTCCGCCTCCTGGGTTCAGGCAATTCTCCTGCCTCAGCCTCCTGAGTAGCTGGGATTACAGGCACGCGCCACCATGCCCAGCTAATTTTTTGTAGTTTTAGCAGAGACAGGGTTTCACCATGTTGACCAGGATGATCTCGATCTCTTGACCTCGTGATCCACCCGCCTCGGCCTCCCAAAGTGCTGGGATTGCAGGCGTGAGCCACCGCGCCCGGCCCCAAATTCTTTTTTTAAAAGAGTTGGGGGTCTTGCTTTGCTGCCCAGGCTGGTGGTTTGGAACTCCGAAGCCCTGGAGGTGCTCAGGCCTCACCCTCCCAGAGTGATTTCAGGTGTGAGCCACCGTGTCTAGCCTGAGTCAGCCCTTCTCAGGTCTCTCTAGGTTTTGTCCCCAGCCCGGGTGGCTCCTGGGTTGTCCCAAAGGCTCAGCCCTTCCCCGTCATGGCCCCCTGTCCTTTTGAAGCAGGCTGTATCCCGAGTGGGTCGATGCACGGAAGAAGAGTCTGAGGTTCTCAGAGGCTCCAGGAACTCACCCAAGGTCACCGTGCCAGCAGGCGGGTGCCAGCCCAGGTCTGGCTGGCACTGTCACGATGCTGGACTGCTAGACGCTGGGTCCCTTCCAGCCTTTGGCTCTCGCAGACCGAGCTGCTGTGAACATCTTGGTACAAATCGCTTTTTAATTTTTTTTTTCTCTTTTGGACGATTTCCTCGGGATCAATTCCCCGAAGCGGAACGTCTGGGTCGCCCGCAGGTGTGGTGTTAATAGCTCTTCCCTGGAGGAGCCGTCCAGGAAGGAGGAGCCAGCTTTCCTCGGCTCCTGAAACACAGCTCTGCGCCGCCATGCCGGGGACGGGGGTGTGGGCTTTCGGTGCTGGCTTTGGGGAGTCCCTCCAGCCCCTCAGCATGTCCTCCGAAAGGGCACGGGGACCCCGGCGATGATG
Organism: Cebus imitator; assembly: GCF_001604975.1. Classification (NCBI taxonomy): domain Eukaryota; kingdom Metazoa; phylum Chordata; class Mammalia; order Primates; family Cebidae; genus Cebus; species Cebus imitator. Next base: position 177,664 of record NW_016108120.1, on the reverse strand, counting down.
GGGAGGGGCTGGGCCTGGGCTGCGGATAAGACCTCAAGAACGAAGAAGGTTGACTTGATGGGGGGTGGGGAGGGGTCCCCTCAGTGGTGGGTTTTTTTTTGAGTCTCCCTCTTGTCACCCAGGCTGGGGTGCAGTGGCGCGATCTCGGCTCACTGCAGCCTCCACCTCCTGGGTGCAAGTGATTCTCCTGCCTCAGCCTCCCAGGCAGTCGGGACTACAGGCGCCCACCACCACGCCCGGCTTATTTTTTATGTTTTTAGTAGGAACGGGGTTTCACCATGTTGGCCAGGATGGTCTCGCTCTCTTGACCTCCTCGTGATCTGCCCGCCTCGGCCTCCCACAGTGCTGGGATTGCAGGCGTGAGCCACCGCGCCCGGCCTTGTTTTGTTTTGGTTTTTGAGATGGAATCCCCACTCTGCCCCGCGGGCTGGAGTGCAGTGGCATGATCTCGGCTCACTGCAACCCCCGCCTCCCCGGTTCAATTCTCCTGTCTCGGCCTCCGGAGTAGCTGGGCTTACAGGCAGGCGCCGCCATGCCGGGCTAATTTTTGTATTTTTAGCAGAGACGGGGTTTCACCATGTTGGACAGGTGGGTCTCAAACTCCTGACCTCGTGATCCACCCGCCTCAGCCTCCCAAAGTGCTGGGATTACAGGTGTGAGCCACCGCGCCCAGCTGGTTTTTTTCTTCTTTATTAGGCAATTTTCCAGTTAACCATTTAAAAATCTGTGAATCAGTGTCATTAAGCCCATTCTTGCTGTTGCACAGCCGTCACCACTGCCCACGTTGATAACTTTCTCGTTCCCCAGACAGAAGCTGCACCTCACACCCGCGCTCCTCATCCCCCCAGCCCCCAGCCCCCATGCATCCCTTCCTATCTCTCTGGATTGGTCTGTCGTGGACATTTCATAGAAACTGGATAAAAACAGCCGGGCAAGGTGGCGTCACGCCTGTAATGAGCACTTAGGGAGACAGGCGGGCAGATCGCCTGAGGTCAGGGGTTCGAGACCAGCGTGGCCGACATGGTGAAACCCCATCTCTATTAAAAAATACAAAAATTAGCTGGGTGTGGTGGCAGGTGCCTGTAATCCCAGTTTTTCAGGAGGCTGAGGCAGGAGAATTGCCTGAACCCAGGAGGCGGAGGTTGCAGTCAGCCGAGATGGCGCCATTGCACTCCAGCCTGGGGAATAGAGGGGAAACTTTGTCTCAAAAAAAAAAAGAAAAGAAATGGAATTACACAGCTGGGTGCAATAGTGAAACCCCATCTCTACTAAAAATACAAAAATTAGCCGGGCGTGGTGGCGGGCGCCTGTAGTCCCAGCTACTCAGCAGGCTGAGGCAGGAGAATTGCCTGAACCCGGGAGGTAGACGTGGCATCACGCCGCGGCACTCCAGGCTGGGAGACAGAGCGAGACTCTGTCTTGGAAAATAAATAAATAAATGGCGTCTCTCACTGAGTGTGACATCCTGCAGGTGCGCCCGCGCCGTGGCCTGGGCGAGAGCCTGGCTCCTTTTCGTGGCCGAGTCGTGTTCCACGGTGGACGGGTGGAGTGTTTGTCCTTTCCTCTGTGATGGGCACCTGGGCTGGCGCCGCCTTTTGGCTGCTGTGACTCAAGCCGTGTGAACACTGTGGCGTGGGGTTCTGTCCACGTCCTCGTTTTCATTTCTTTGGGTGTATGCTCGGGAGGGAAGCGCTGGTAATGTTACGTGTCTTTAAGGCGCCACCAGTGTTCGCTCAGAGTGGCTTTGATCTGCATTTTCTCGATAGCGCAAGAGCCGGGCACCTGTCCATGTGGCCATTTGCAACTCTCTGTGACCTCCTGTGTGGACGCGGTGCGCTCAGCACCGTGCCTGGCCGGCCATCGCTGTCCCTGAATGGACGGGCCCTTTTCTGCCAGAGCTTCCCGGGGAGTTTTGGGATCGGCCTTGGGGACTTGGACTCTGGCAGGGGGTGTCTGGGAGGGCAAACAACGTCAGGTCTCCTGTCCACGAGTATTATCGTGTGGAACCTCCCCACGGTGCCGGGTCCCGCTCGGCCTTGCTCCCACCCTCTCGGCCCTCCCCTCGTGGGACCAGCCCTGTCTCTGCTGGGGCTTCACTCTTCCTGCAGGGACACCCCACTTCCTCCTCACCTCCTGCATGGACACCCCACTTCCTCTCACCTCCTGCATGGACACCCCACTTCCTCCTCTCGCTTCCTGCATGAACCCCCCTTCCTCCTCTGCCCTCCTGCATGAGCACCCCACTTCCCCCTCTCTCCTCCTGCGTGGACCCC
>NW_016108120.1:171386-172808 GCF_001604975.1 Cebus imitator | reverse complement strand
CTCTGTCCTCCTGCATGGACCCCACTTCCTCTGGAGATGCAGCCGGTGCTCCCCTGGCTCAGCCTTCCTGTGGCCCCGGTGGAGGCTTCCACCTCTCAGTAGGGCGTTTGGGGCCCTGACCTCCCAGCGTGAGCTGAGCACAGTTCGGTTCCCACACTGGCTGCCCCCTTGCCCTCTGTGCCTGCCTCCCTGCTGGCCCTGCTGCCCCGGCGCCCGTCTGCTCTCCACACCCCGGCCTCTCTCTGCTGGTCCGCTGTCCTGTCTGAGTATATTTTAACGGCAGCCTCTGCCGGGCACATCGTCCCTCTCTGGTCATGTGAAGCATTTTATCTATTTTGAGCCACCTCTTGGGCCTTGTGAGGTCTCCCGCATCTTCAAGGACACGGGGTCAGAGCTGGGCCCGAGGGAGGGACCTGGGCTGGGGCTGCGCAGTGGGCGTTGGGCTCTTGGGGCTGGGTGGCCTTCCTGGGCTAGAAGCCTGGTCCCCAGAGAGGAGGGCCTGGGCTGGTCTCGCAGGCGCCCCGGGGAGGCACTGGCCTGAGGTGTGGGCGCCCCTCGCCCCCAGGTTCTACTGGGACTTCACCATGCTGCTGTTCATGGTGGGGAACCTCATCATCATCCCGGTGGGCATCACCTTCTTCAAGGACGAGACCACCGCCCCGTGGATCGTGTTCAACGTGGTCTCGGACACCTTCTTCCTCATGGACCTGGTGCTGAACTTCCGCACGGGCATCGTGATCGAGGACAACACGGAGATCATCCTGGACCCCGAGAAGATCAAGAAGAAATACCTGCGCACGTGGTTCGTGGTGGACTTCGTGTCCTCCATCCCCGTGGACTACATCTTCCTCATCGTGGAGAAGGGCATCGACTCCGAGGTCTACAAGACGGCGCGCGCTCTGCGCATCGTGCGCTTCACCAAGATCCTGAGCCTCCTGCGGCTGCTGCGCCTGTCGCGCCTGATCCGCTACATCCACCAGTGGGAGGAGGTGAGGGGTGGGGGCGGGGCCAAGGGAGCAGGGGTGGGGCTGTGTGAGGGTGCCGGGGCGGGGCCAAGGCAGCAGGGGCGGGGCTGTGTGAGGGGTGCCGGGGCGGGGCCAAGGCAGCAGGGGCGGGGCTGTGCGGGTGCAAGGGCAGCGTCAATGCAGAAGGGATGGGGCTATCAGGGTGCAGGGATGGAGTTGAGGCAGCAGGGGCGGGGCTACCATGGTGCAGAGCGGGGTCACGGCAGCAGGGTGGGGCTATGAGGTTGCTGGGGCGGGGCTACCATGGTGCAGGGCGGGGTCAAGGCAGCAGGGATGGGACTATTAGGGTGCAGGGATGGAGTTGAGGCAGCAGGGGCGGGGCTAGGAGGTTGCTGGGGCGGGTCTACCAGGGTGCAGGGTGGGGTCAAGGCAGCAGGGTGGGGCTATAAGCTCTGGG
>NW_016108120.1:167574-169001 GCF_001604975.1 Cebus imitator | reverse complement strand
GGGGCTACCATGGTGCAGGGCGGGGTCAAGGCAGCAGGGGCGGGGCTATGAGGGTGCTGGGGCGCGGCCACTATGGTGCAGGGCGGGGTCAAGGCAGCAGGGTGGGGCTATGAGGTTGATGGGGCGGGGCTACCATGGTGCAGGGCGGGGTCAAGGCAGCAGGGTGGGGCTATGTGGTTGCTGGGGCGGGGCTACCATGGTGCAGGGCGGGGGCAAGGCAGCAGGGTGGGGCTATAAGCTCTGGGAGGGGGGCCAAGGCAGCAGGGGCAGGGTTATTAGGGTGCTGGGGCGGAGTCAAGCAGCAAGGGTGGAGCTTAGGGGTGCTGGGTGTGGCCAAGTCCGCAGTGGCAGAGTTATGGCAATGGGACCAAGGCCACCAGGGGCTGCAGAGGCCAGGTGGTGGATGAGGTTCCCGTCCACGGCTGCAGAGATAGGGCCATGAGAGGCGTGGGCTGCGCTATGGCTTCAGGGGTGAGGCTGAGGGCACTGCAGGGGCAGGGCCTAGCCACAGGGCCAGGAGTTGGGCTGCAGGAGCAGGGCGGTGGATGGAGGCCAGGCCCTAGCTGCAGAGGTGGGGCGATGGGGGGGTGGGGCCGCAGCCATAGGGGTGCGGCTTTGGCTAGAAGAGCGGGGCCACACGGGACACCGGGCAGTGGGGTCCGGCTACAGGTGGGTCAGGCTGCAGGTGTGGAGGTGAGGCTATGGGGACCCCAGGGGAAGGGCTGGGCAGGGCTGTGGGGTGCAGGGCTATGAGGGCCTCAGGGACCACAGCCAAGACCATGGGGGTCAGTAAGGCGTGGCCATGATGGGAATGGGTTGGGCCTCAGGGAAGGCAAGGTTATCGGTCCCAGCACCCTCCAATCCCCCGGGCTGAGTAGGGGGTGGAGGGTGGAGGGTGGAGGTGGGGGTAAGACCGGGGCGGGGCTTAGGGTGTTGTCATGCAGGGGTGGAACCTAGGGAATGCAGTGGTGAGTGTGGGAGCTGCCCAGGCAGAACCTGGATGTTGGGGAAGGCCATGGGGGCGGAGTGGGCGGAGCCAAGAGCGGGGTCGGGGGGCGCAGCAGGGACCCTTGGACACACACACGTCAGTTACATTCGTTCTGCCTTGTTTGGGCATTGGGGAAACTGAGGCCAGAGCAGCAAAGCTAAGCCACTCCCACTCTCCCTCCCTCTAAGTCCAGACCCCTGCCTCGACCAGCAGGGGCCTGGCGACTGTCCCACGTGTTCCAGGACACTGCGGGCTGCGGGCTGGGGCCACGGTCCTGGGAGCTCCGTAAAAGGGATAAGGGGAAGCTGTGAACTTTGGTGGCGATCCTGAGCCGGGCCGTGGGTTTCCTGGGAGGTCCTGGGGCGGGGCCGTGGATTTGGGCAGCAGGGATCCTGGGGCGGGGCCGTGGATTTGGGCAGCAGGGATCCTGGGGCGGGGA
>NW_016108120.1:161472-165747 GCF_001604975.1 Cebus imitator | reverse complement strand
GGGTTTCACCATGTTGACCAGGATGGTCTCAATCTCTTGACCTCGTGATCCACCCGCCTCGGCCTCCCAAAGTGCTGGGATTACAGGCTTGAACCACCACGCCCAGACAATTTTTGTACTTTTAGTAGAGATGGGGTTTCACCAGGTTGGCCAGGCTGATCTTGAACTCCTGACCTCAGGTGATCCACCTGCCTTGGCCTCCCAAAGTGCTGGGATTACAGAGGTGAGCCGCCTCGCCCAGCCTAATTTGCATACGTTTATTTAAAATGTCATTAAAGAGCCAGGCATGGTGGTGCTCCCTTGTGGTCCCAGCTGCTCAGGAGACCGAGGGGGTTGGATCCCTTGAGCGCAGAAGTTTAGGCTGCAGTGAGCCATGATCGCGCCACGGAACACCAGCCTGGGCAACAGAGCGAGACTGTGTCTCCAGGTGCGGTGGCTCCGCCTGTAATCCCGGCGCTTTGGGAGGCTGAGGCAGTTGGATCACCTGAGGTCAGGAGTTCGAGACCAGCCTGGCCAACATGGTGAAACCCCACCTCTACTAAAAATACAAATGTTAGGCTGGACGCGGCGGCTCACGCCTGTAATCCCAGCACTTTGGGAGGCCGAGGCGGGCGGATCGTGAGGTCAAGAGTTCAAGAGCAGCCTGGCCAGGACGGTGAAACCCCATCTCTACTAAAAATAAAATTAACCGGGCATGGTAATCCCAGCTACCCTGGAGGTTGAGGTAGGATAATTGCTGGAACCTGGGAGATGGAGGTCGCAGTGAGCCAAAACCATGCCACTACACCCGCCTCTGAGCAACAGAGCGAGACTTTGTCCCAAAAACAAACCCCAAAAAAACACAAAAATTAGGCAGGCATGGTGGTGTGGGCCTCGAATTCCAGCCGCTCGGGAGGCTGAGACAGGAGAATTGCTTGAACCCAGGAGGCGGAGGCTGCGGTGAGCTGATTGCACCCTGCCCTCCAGCCTGGGTGACAGAGCCAGACTGCCTCAAAAAAAATACAGGCCAGGCTCGGCGGTTCACACCTGTACTCCCAGTGCTCTGGGGGCCGAGGCAGGCGGATCGCAAGGTCGGGGGTCGGAATCCAGCCTGGCCGATATGGTGAAAACCCGTGTCTACTAAAAATACGGAGTGTAGCCGGGCGTGGTGGCGCACACCTGTAATCCCGGCTACTCGGGAGGCTGAGACGGGAGAATCGCTTGAACCCGGAGGCAGAGGTTTTCGTGAGCCGGGATCACGCCGCTGCACTCCGGCTGGGCGACAGAACGAGACTCTGTCTCAGAAAATGATAAACAATAAAAATAAATGAGAGAAGCAGGAGTAATAACCGAGGGCGGGCCCAGACGCCCCTCGCTTCTCAGCTGAGATGTGCTGACCGATAGGAGGGAGTTACAGGGGCCGTGGGGTGTGAGGCTGGCGCCCCAGTGACCCTTTGTCCCCGCCTGGGGAGCGCCGCGCCCCAGCCTCCCGCCACGTATGGGACTTGGGATGTGTTTGCACACAGAGCAGGTGGGCATTGATGGGGTCAGAGCTGCAGAGGGAGAGCCTGCCAGCGCCCCTCCCGGAGCCTGGCACAGCTGCCCAGGCTGAGTCGGCTCATTGTCTGGCTCTCACCCGCACATCTGGTCCCATTTCCTGAACGGGGCCCCATGGTCCCCCTTCCCCGGGCGGGTCAACTGAGGACTCAGTGGGGCAGGACCTCCTGGGCTGGCCTGGTGCCTCTGCCCACCCTGCCCCCTCTGGTCTGGCTCAGGTGCCCCCTGGAACTTTGACGTCCTCTTCACCTCACAGATGTTCCGATCTCAGAGGGTGCAAAAGGCAGGGTCCAGACTTGCCTTTGGGGTCTCAGTTTCCCCAGGAGTGAAGTGGGCAGGGAGCATCAGCCCTGGCCCGACCACCGACCCACCATGACCAGTGTGCAAACCATGTCATCTGCCTGGGTCTCCGGTTCTGTTGGTTACCTCTGAGCATGGGGAGCTCACCACCTCTTTTGCTTGGGAGAGGATGGGCGGTGGGCCCTCGGGGATGGGGGGTCCCGGGGCGTGAGCAGCCGCCCACTGCCGCCCTTCCTGGTGCCCTTGCAGAACCACTCGTGGAGCGAGCTGTACTCCTTCGCGCTCTTCAAGGCCATGAGCCACATGCTGTGTATCGGGTACGGCCGGCAGGCGCCCGAGAGCATGACGGACATCTGGCTGACCATGCTCAGCATGATCGTGGGCGCCACCTGCTACGCCATGTTCATCGGCCACGCCACCGCGCTCATCCAGTCGCTGGACTCTTCACGGCGCCAGTACCAGGAGAAGGTCTGAGAAAGGCGGGCACTGGCCTGGGGTCTGAGGGGGGAGGCAGGTCCTGCCCTGGGGTCTGAGGGGAGAGGCAGGTCCCGCCCTGGGGTCTGAGGGGGGAGGTAGGTCCTGCCCTGGGGTCTGATGGGGGCGGCAGGTCCCGCCCTGGGGTCTGATGGAGGAGGCAGGTCCTGCCCTGGGGTCTGATGGGGGAGGCAGGTCCTGCCCTGGGGTCTGAGGGGGGAGACATGTCCTGCCCTAGGGTCTGAGGGGAGAGGCAGGCCCAGCCCTGGGGTTTGATGGGGGAGGCAGGTCCCGCTTTGGGGTCTGAGGGGAGAGGGAGGTGCTGCCGTGGGGTCTGAGGGGGGAGACACGTCCTGCCCTAGGGTCTGAGGGGGGAGGTAGGTTCCGCCCTGGGGTCTGATGTGGGAGGCAGGTCCCGCCCTGGGGTCTGATGGGGGAGGCAGGTCCCGCTTTGGGGTCTGAGGGGAGAGGGAGGTCCTGCCGTGGAGTCTGAGGGGGGAGACATGTCCTGCCCTAGGGTCTGAGGGGGGAGGTAGGTTCCGCCCTGGGGTCTGATGTGGGAGGCAGGTCCCACCCTGGGGTCTGATGGAGGAGGCAGGTCCCACCCTGAGGTCTGATGGAGGAGGCAGGTCCCACTCTGGGGTCCGAGAGGGGAGGCAGAGCCAGCCCTCATTCAGCTGCAAGTGGCATGCTCAGGGCGGAGGCAACATGGTAGGGAGGGGGCGCCCTAGGGGGTCTGTGGCTGTGGTTAAGAACCGAAACCCCTCTGCTGAGCTTGTGAAGCAGGGGGAGGTCTGGAGCCTGGAGGTGGGTGTGGGGAGGAGCTGGGGAAGGGACGCAGGCTGGGCAGGAAGAGGCTGAGTTGGGGTCAGGGCAGGGCCAGTCCTCGGACGTCAGGAAGCTCCTGGGCAGAAGACGGTGCTGGGGACCTGGAGCCAGAGCAGCAGAGACGGGCGTTGCGGGAGGGGGGCCCCCCGGGGGTTTCTAGGCTGGCTCAGTATGGGGCTGGGTTGGGGAAGGGGCCCGGCGGGGTCTGAGAGGTCTGGGGTCACTTGAGGACACACCAGTGGCCGGGAGTTGGGGCCAGGCTTCAGGGAGAGCAGGGCTGTCCCGCCGCGGCCTCTGGCCTGCAGTGACCACCGGGCTAATCCCAGCTCCACCGTGGCGGGTGGTGGGAGATGGAGATCGGGCCCATGGGCCGCGGGCCTCTGAAGTTGGGCCTTGTGTGCCTCTCTGTGCCTCAGTTTCCCTCTGTGAGGCGGCCCTGTCCAGCACACGGCCTGGCTGGCTGGTCCTGGCTGGGAGCCACGTGCCCCCCTTGGCGGTGGCTGGCAGGGTCGGCCGGGTCAGCTGGGCCCTGTGCCAGCCGCCCGGCTGTCCGGAAGCCACAGGCCTCACACCCAAACATAAGCTGGTGCCACCACCCGCCCGCCGTCACGGGGTCCGCTGAGCTCAGGGCAGCTGTGGGACTGGGTCGGAAGTGAGGCTGGAGCCCCCGGGTGGCACCGTCCTGGGGACAGCAGGGCCTGGCACCCCCACCTGGCCTGCTCGGGAGGGGCTGACCCGAGGGTTTCTAGAAGGATCATCAGGGAAGGGGGTCAGAGCGCCTGCAGGGTTGGGGGCCCTCAGAAAGTGGTTCTGTGTGTCAGGGTGCCTGGTCCCTCCTTTCAGGCGCCCACCCATTCCTCAGGGGTGGGGTTGCCAGGTAACATTCAGGAGACCGGGCTGGGCACGGTGGCTCCCGCCTGTAATCTCAGCACTTAGGGAGGCCGAGATGAGCAGATCACTTGAGATCAGGAGTTCAAGACCAGCCTCGCCAACATCTCTACAAAAAATCAAAACATTGGCCGGGCATGGTGGCACACACCTGTAATCCCTGCTGCTCAGGAGGCCGAGGTGGGGGGAGCACTTAAGTCTGGAGGCTAAAAAGAATTTTTTTTTTTTTTTTTTTTTGAGACGGAGTTT
>NW_016108120.1:155882-160800 GCF_001604975.1 Cebus imitator | reverse complement strand
ATGCCCAGCTAATTTTTTGTATTTTTAGTAGAGATGGGGTTTCGCCATGTTGACCAGGATGGTCTCGATCTCTTGACCTCGTGATCCACCCGCCTCGGCCTCCCAAAGTGCTGGGATTACAGGCTTGAGCCACCGCGCCCGGCCTAAAAAGAATTTTTAAAAAATTCACGTAGTTACATACAAATTTCAGAGAAATATCAAATAAAAAATTCAGGACACCTAGTTACGAATTTCAGAGACACATCAAATAAATTTTCTTAGTATATTTCAAATATTATAAGGGACATACTTACACTAAACATTGTTCTTATTTTTCTGCAATCCAACTTAATTTTTATTTACTTATATATTTATTTTTTGAGATGGACTCCCCCTTTGTTGCCCAGGCTGGGGTGCAGTGGTACAATCTCAACTCACTGCAACCTCTGCCTCCCAGGTTCAAGGGATTACAGGTGTCCATCACGGTCCCGGATAATCTTTTATATATATAAATATATATATATATATTTTTGATGGTCTCGCTATGTCACTCAGGCTGAAGTGCAGTGGCATGATCCCTGCTCACCGCAACCTCCACCTCCCGGGTTCAAGCGATTCTCCCGCCTCAGCCTCCTGAGTAGCTGGGATTACAGGCGTCTGTGACACCCAACTAAGTTTTGTATTTTTATTAGAGACGGGGTTTCGCCATGTTGGCCAGGCTGGTCTTGAACTCCTGACCTCGTGATCCACCCGCCTTGGCCTCCCAAAGTGCTGGGATTACAGGCGTGAGCCACCGCACCCGGCCTGCAATTCAACTTTAAATGGAGATCCTGAACTTTATCTCCAGCGCTGCCCCTGAGAATTAAATTTAATACTATTTTAGAAGTATTATTTAGGATATCAATATCAAGTATTCAGAACGTTAATTAAGAATTGAATCAGGCCAGGCGTGGTGGCTCACGCCTGTAATCCCAGCACTTTGGGAGGCCGAGGCGGGCGGATCACCTGAGGTCAGGAGTTGGAGACCAGCCTGGCCAACGTGGTGAAACCGTGTTTCTACTAAAAGTAGAAAAATCAGCCGGGTGTAGTGGTGGGCACCTGTAATTCCAGCCACTCTGGAGGCTGAGGCAGGAGAATCGCTTGAACTCAGGAGGCAGAGTTTGCAGTGAGCCGAGATGGCCCCATTGCACCCCAGTCTGGGCAACAAAGTGAGGATTCTGTCTCAAAAAAAAAAAAATTTTTTGATTGGAGGCTGGGCACGGTGGCTCACACCTGTAATCCCAGCTCTCTGGAGGCTGAGGCGGGCGGATCACCTGAGGTCAGGATTTTGAGACCAGCCTGGCCAAGATGGTGAAAACCCCGTCTCTACTAAAAGTACAAAAATTTAGCAGGCGTGGTGGCACATGCCTGTAATCCCAGCTACTCAGGAGGCTGAGACAGGAGAATTGCTTGAACCCGGGAGGCGGAGGTTGCAGTGAGCCGAGATCGCGCCATTGCACTCCAGCCTGGGTAACATGAGTGAAACTCCTTCTCAAAAAAAAAAAAAAAAAAAAAAGATTTCAGGGGGGTGGGCACGGTGGCCCACACCTGTAATCTCAGCACATTCGGAGGCCAAGGCGGGAGGGTCCCTTGAGCCCAGGAGTCCAAGACCAGCCTAGGCAATACGGAAGGACCTCATCTCTACCAAAAATCAGCCAGGCGTGGTGGGGCACCTGTGTTCCCTGTGAGGAGGCTCAGGTGGGAGGATCCCTTGAGCCGGGAGGTGGAGGCTTCGGTGAGCTGTGATTGTGCCACTGCACTCCAGCCTGGGCAACAGAGCAAGACCCTGTCTCTGAGAAGGAAAAACTGGGTTTATCATTGAAGTGAATTCTACCGTGGTTTAAGTGGAAGCCTCTATTTGCTGCTGTTGAATCTGGAAGCCCCTGGGTGAGGGGGAGGCCTGTCTCCCTGCTGCAGTCAGGGGCTGTGTCTGACCAGCGCTGTCCCCCCCCACTCCCCACAGTACAAGCAGGTACGAAGGCCTGTATCCTGCTTCCAGCCAGGGGCAGTGTCTGACCCACGGCAGGTGCCCCGTTTCCGGTCTGTGGGCTGGGCAGTGTCTGACCCACGGTGGGTGCCCACGTCTCCCGTCTGTGGCCTGGGTGGTGTCCGACCCTCAGCAGGTGCCCGTGCCTCCCCTCTGTGGCCAGGGGCGGAGTCTGACCCACGGCAGGTGCCTATGTCTCCTGTCTGCGGCCTGGGCGGTGTCTGACCCATGGCAGGTGCCTGTGTCGCCTGTCTGTGGCTGGGGCCGTGTCTGACCCATGGTGGGTGCCCGTGTCTCCCGTCTGTGGCCTGGGTGGTATATGACCCACGGCAGATGCCCGTGTCTCCCGTCTGTGGCCGGGGCGGTGTCTGACCCATGGCGGGTGCCCGTGTCTCCCGTCTGTGGCCTGGGTGGTATATGACCCACGGCAGATGCCCGTGTCTCCCATCTGTGGCCAGGGCGGTGTCTGACCCAGCCTTGCCCCTCACAGTACAAGCAGGTGGAGCAGTACATGTCCTTCCACAAGCTGCCGGCCGACTTCCGCCAGAAGATCCACGATTACTACGAGCACCGCTACCAGGGCAAGATGTTCGATGAGGACAGCATCCTGGGCGAGCTCAACGGGCCCCTGCGGGAGGTGAGGCGGGCGCGGGCGGGAGGCAGCCTCGGGCACCCAGGAGCGGGTCCCGGAGGGAGGCAGGAGGGGCTCGAGCCGGGCCTTCGCTCGCACCCACCCTCCCCGCCCCAGGTGACCCTCCGTGAGCGAGCGTCTGCACCCCCGGACCCCCGCCACCCTCTTTGCAGACCTGCCGGCTGTGTGCCAGACAGGGCGGGGCACGGGCACAGCAGGGTGCGGAGGGAGGAGCGCCAGGCCCTGGGGGCACTCAGGCTGCTGAGGAGCGGGTGTAATTCCCAGCTGTGCCCCTGTAGCCTGGGTGACCCTGGGCAGGTTCCCCGGGCTGTGGCTCAGAGCAGCAGAGGCTCAGCCTCCCTCCTTCTGGAGGCCGCAGGCCCCAAATCAAGATGTGGGCCGGGCCGCGCTCCCCGCACCCCTGGGAGGGTCCTTCCCGCCTCTCCCGTGTGCGGCCCCAGGTGCCCTCGGCTTGCAGGTGCTGCTTCCTGATCTCTGCCTCCACCTGCTCGCAGGCCCTCCGCCCCCCAGTGTGTCTCTGTCTCTCCCTGTAAATTCGTCAGTCGCTGGATCAGGGCCCACCCGGTTCCTCCCGGCCTCTCCTTAACTGGGTCACATCCGCAAAAACCCTGTTTGCAGACGAGGCCCCATTCACAGGACCCAGGGGTCGGCCCGTCAGCCTGTCTTTCTGGGAGATGTTCTACCGGTGACAGGCATTGAGCAGTTACTGAGGGCCGTGTGCTTGGAGGTCCCGCCTTCAGGGAGGGGGGCCTAGGGAGTGGGAGCCCCAGGGGTCGAGGCCTAAGGAGGGGTCTCTCGGGAATTGGGGGCCTAGGGAGCAGGGGCCTAGGGAAGGGGGTACTGGGGGCCTTCAGGGAGCAGGGGCCTAGGGAAGGGGGTGCTGGGGGGCCCTCAGGGAGCGGGGGCCTAGGGAAGGGGGTGCTGGGGGGGCCCTCACCAGGGGCATAGAGATGGCGCCTCGGTCCTAGGAATGCTTCTGGGGGCATTTACACGCACTGCCTCCCAGGGGCATACACTGCGGTTTGCTTTGCCAAAAATGTTTAATTGCATTTGATGACTGCAGTCTTCGTTCATTTGTGGAGACGTGACTCACAGACCGCAGAGAGCATGAAATTCAGTGGCTTTTAGTGTTAACAGAGTGGTCACCACAGCCAGCTCCAGACCCTTCTCACCGCAGGAGACTTGGTCGTTAGGCACCAGCCCTGCTCCCTGCCCAGCTCCTGTCTCCTCCCGGCCCCTCTCCCTGCCCCCAGCCCCACGCCCCACCCACAGCCGCACCCCTGTACTATTCGGTCATCATTTAGGTGTAGAGAAGTTGCAAAGTCAAATCTTTAGAATCACGTATGGCCGGGCGAGGCGGCTCACGCCCGTAATCCCAGCACTTTGGGAGGCCGAGACCAGCCTGACCTACATGGTGAAGCCACATTTCCACTAAAAATACAAAATTAGCCGGGCGTGGTGGCGGGCGCTTGTAATCCCAGCTACTTCGGAGGCTGAGGCAGGAGAATCACTTGAACCTGGGAGGCGGAGGTTGCGGTGAGCCGAGATGGAGTCTTGCCCTGTTGCCCAGGCTGGAGGGCAATTAATGGTGGGATCTCGGCTCATTGCAGCCTCCACCTCCCAGGTTCAGGTGATTCTCCTGCCTCAGCCTCCCCAGTAGCTGGGATTACAGACACATGACACCACACCCAGATAACACACACACACACAGACATATATTTTTTTAAATAAAGATGGGTTTCACCGTGTTGGCCAGGCTGGTCTCGAACTCCTGACCTCAGGCGATCCACCCGCCTTGGCTTCCCAAAGTGCTGGGATGACAGGCCTGAGCCACCGAGCACCATCCTGCCTGGACTGCTTCTAGACTTTTACCACAGGCGTGAGCCACCACGCCCAGCCTAATTTTTGTATTTTTAGTAGAGACAGGGTGTTGCCGTGGTGCCCAGGCTGGTCTCGATCTCCTGCGCTCAAGTGATCCACCTTCCTCAGCCTCCCCACGTGCTGAGAATATAGGCGTGAGCCACTACGCCCAGTGTAAATTTTTTTTTAAATTTTTTTACTTTTTAAAGACGGGGTTTCACCATGATGACCAGGCTGGTCTTGAACTCCTGACCTCAGGTGATCCACCCACCTCGGCCTCAAAGTGTTAGCATTACAGGCATGAGCCACCGCGCCCGCCCTAAAATTTTTTTTTTTTTTTTTTTTTTTTTTTTTTTTTTAATTTTTTCCTATTTGTGTCTTTGTACCTAAGTACTTGTAGA
>NW_016108120.1:140964-155816 GCF_001604975.1 Cebus imitator | reverse complement strand
AGAGACGGGGTTTCACCATGTTGACCAGGATGGTCTCGATCTCTTGACCTTGTGATCCACCCGCCTCGGCCTCCCAAAGTGCTGGGATTACAGGCTTGAGCCACCGTGCCCGGCCTAAAATTTTTTTTTAAAGAGATGGGGTCTTACTGTATTGAACAGGGTCGTCTGAATCCTGGCCTCAAGGATTCCACTGGCTCGTCTGCTCCGAGTGTCTCACACACAGCCTCAGTCAAGGCATCTTCCTCCCGGGTTCAAGTGATTGTCCCCCCTCAGCCTCCCGAGTAGCTGGGATTACAGGCACACGCCACCACGCCCAGCTCATTTTCATATTTTTAGTAGAGACGGGGTTTCACCATGTTGGCCAGGCTGGTCTTGAACTCCTGACCTCAAGTGTCCACCCAGCTTGGCCTCCCAGTGTGCTGACATTACAGGCGTGAGCCCTGGTGCTCAGCTGAACTGATGGTATTTTCACCAGGTTCATATTTGATGTGACCATGAATAGGGGGAGAGGGCGTTTTGACAGGGAGGCGTGGTTCTAAGAACATGGAAACATGGGCGGGGCGGGGTGGTTCACGCCTGTAATCCCAGCACTTTGGGAGGCCAAGGCGGGCGGATGCCTTCAGGTCATGAGTTCAAGACCAGCCTGGCCAACATGGTGAAACCCTGTCTGTACTAAAAACCAGCCGGGTGTGATGGTGGCACCTATAATCCCAGCTACTCGGGAGGCTGAGGCAGGAGAGAACTGCATGAACCTGGGAGGTGCTTAGGGTTAGAAAAAAAAGTGAATAAAATGTGGAACGCGGGACGTGGAAGCCTCCCTGTGGGCTTTCTGGGAGTGGTTTTGAGCACTCCTCCTGTAGATGTGGACATAACTTGGTAAATTCTCGTTGGGCCATTGCTCTGAGCTCCTCATACAGCTGCAGATGGGGTCTGGCCTGTCATCATCATCTTCTGAGTGGTTTTGGTTTGTATACACGGGGTGTCATTTTCTTATTGAAAAATATTGGGGCCCGGTGCAGTGGTGTACGCCTGTATTCCCAGCACTTTGAGGGGCTGAGGTGGGCGGATCACGAGGTCAGGAATTCGAGACCAGCCTGGCCAAGATGGTGAAACCCCATCTCTACTAAAAAAAATTCACCGGGCTTGGTGGCACGTACCTGTGGTCCCAGCTACTCGGGAGGCTGAGGCAGGAGAATCGCTTGAACCCTGGAGGTGGAGGCTGCATTGAGCTGAGATCGCCTCACTGCGCTCCAGCCTGGGTGACAGAGCGAGACTCCATCTCAAAAAAAAAAAAAAAAATTCCAAAAGGTGTGCATGTGGTAAGGGCACAGCTCGATAGCTAGTTCCTAAAATCCTGGTACAACCACCGCACGGAGCTGAGGTGGAGCCTTGCTGTCCCCTTGTTAACGAGCTCACTCTGACTCCCACCTCCATTTATTCATCTTAGTATGGTTCTTGGTTTCCATGTTGATTTTTAAAAAATCACCTGCTCCTTTGACCAAGGTCCATTATGTTGTAGTTTTCCACTGATTTTTGTGTGTGTGTGTGTGTGTGATGGAGTCTTGCTCTGTTGCCCAGGCTGGAGTGCAGTGGCACAATCTTGGCTCACTGCAACCTCCGTCTACCAGGTTCAAGAGACTCTCGTGCCTCAGCCTCCGGAGTAGCTGGGATGCCAGGCACACTCCTCCGCCTGTTGGCTGTGGGGATGGAGCTGCTGTGAGCTCAGTGTGTGGATTGCTTCAAGATCCTGCTCCTCCTTTGGGCATATGCCCAGAAGTGGACTCACTGGGTCTAAGCTTAATGCTGTGGGGTTTTTTGTTTTTTTTTTTTTGAGACACAGTCTTGCTTTTGTTGCCCAGGCATGATCTCGGCTCTCCACAACCTCTGCCTCCCGGGTTCCAGCGATTCTCCTGCCTCAGTCTCTCAAGTAGCTGGGATTGTAGGTGTGGGCCACCACACCTGGCTAGTTTTTTGTATTTTTAGTAGAGACGGTGTTGCTCCATGTTGGTCAGGCTGTTTTCAAACTCCTGACCTCGGGCGATCCACCCACCTTGGCCCGTCAAAGTTCTGGGATTATAGGCGTGAGCCACCGAGCCTGGCCTTCCCCCACCCCCCCCACCCCCCGCCTTGAGACAGGTTCTTGCTCTGTGGACCAGGCTGGAGTGCCGTGGTGTGGGGACCAGGGTTCACTGCAACCTCAGCTTCCTGGGTTCAAGTCATCCTGCTGCCTCAGCCTCCTGAGTAGCTGAGACTACAGGCACCCACCAGCACACCTGGCTTTTTTTTCTTTTTGTATGTGGGTGGGGGTCTCACTGTGTTGCCCAGGCTGGTCTGGAGCTCCTGGGGTCAAGCAGTCCTCCTGCCTCAGCCTCCCAAAATGCTGGGATTACAGGCGTTAGCGCCACCCCCTGCTGCGCCCTTTGTGATGGGCACGTCCCATTCTGTTGGCTGGTGTCGCCAACGCAGTGAGCGCGTTTTCTTTCTCTGGTTCCTGGCGGCAGCAGCTCTGTCCCCTGCGGGCCAAGCCCGTGTCACAGACAAGGAAAGTGGGGCCCGAGAGGTGGGACCCCAACGGCAGGTGAGGGGGACTCGGAGGTCTGTCTGGACCCAGCCCCGCCGCCTCCCCCCCCACAGGAGATTGTCAACTTCAACTGCCGGAAGCTGGTGGCCTCCATGCCGCTGTTCGCCAACGCCGACCCCAACTTCGTCACGGCCATGCTGACCAAACTCAAGTTCGAGGTCTTCCAGCCGGGCGACTACATCATCCGCGAGGGCACCATCGGGAAGAAGATGTACTTCATCCAGCACGGCGTGGTCAGCGTGCTCACCAAGGGCAACAAGGAGATGAAGCTCTCCGACGGCTCCTACTTCGGGGGTGAGTGCGGGGGGCGGGAGGGGGTGCGTGCCCCCAGCGGGGCGCAGAGCCGGGGGGCTGCGGGCGGGGCCGGAGCGAGCCCCCGGGAGCCCAGGGTGGAAGGGCCCGCGGTGGGCGCAGTGCAGGGGCCGGGCCGCGTGCCCGGGCAGGGCGGGGGGTCCCGCCGCTGAGGACCCCCCGCCCGCCACGCGCAGAGATCTGCCTGCTCACGCGGGGCCGGCGCACGGCGAGCGTGCGGGCCGACACCTACTGCCGCCTCTATTCGCTGAGCGTGGACAACTTCAACGAGGTGCTGGAGGAGTACCCCATGATGCGGCGCGCCTTCGAGACGGTGGCCATCGACCGCCTGGACCGCATCGGTGAGCGGGACGGGCGTGGACGGGGCGGGGCCGGGGCTTCGGGGGCGCGGCAGGGGCGGTGGCATGAGGGGCGTGGCTGGGGTCAAGGCAGGGGTGGCCAGGGCTTGAGGGGTGTGGCCAGGGCTTGAGGGGCGGGGCTGGGCGTGGTCAAGACCTGAGGGGCGTGGTCGGGGTCAAGGCAGGGGTGGCCAAGGCCTGAGGGGCGTGGCTGGGATCAGGGCAGGGGTGTGGCCAAGACCTGAGGGGCGTAGCTGGGGGTCAAGGCAGGTGTGGCCAAGGCTTGAGGGGTGTGGCCAGGGCTTGAGGGGCTGGGCTGGGCGTGGTCAAGGCCTGAGGGGCGTGGTCGGGGTCAAGGCAGGTGTGGCCAAGGCCTGAGGGGCGTGGTCGGGGTCAAGGCAGGTGTGGCCAAGGCCTGAGGGGCGTGGCTGGGGTCAGGGCAGGGGTGTGGCCAAAGCCTGAGGGGCGTGGCTGGGGTCAAGGCAGGAGTGTGGCCAAAGCCTGAGGGGCGTGGCTGGGGTCAAGGCAGGGGTGGCCAAGGCTTGAGTGGTGTGGCCGGGCGTGGCCAAGGCCCGAGGGGCGTGGCCGGGCGTGATCAAGGCCTGAGGGGCGTGGCTGGGCGTGATCAAGGCCTGAGGGGTGTGGGCGGCCCCTCCCGGGTTTCTTTTCGGTTTGCAGGCTGGTTTTCTGACCTGTGGTCCTACCGGGGTGCAGTAGGACGGGGGCGAGGCCAGATAGAGCACGGGGTGTTCACACTTGTGCCTAAGGCTCATCTGGCAAATGTCTGCTGAGCACCTGCTGTGTGCTGGGGGGTGCAGGGGGCAGATCAGGAGGCCGACTCGGACTCCCAGGGAGGCTTATGGGCTGGTGGTCAGATCACACGGTGGGCTGTGTGCCAGCAGGGGAGGTGGGTCCGGTGGGCTTCCGAGTTGGGAATGCACAGTGGAGGCCAGGGTGAGTAGGTGAGGCCATGCGGACAGAGGGAAGGGCGTTCCCAGAGTAGACACAGCAGATCCCAAGGCCCTGGGGTGGGGAGGAGGCCTAGGGTCCAGAACCAGGGACGCCTGGAGGAGGAATGTGGGGAGGCAGGTGGGGCCAGACACACAGGAGTCAGTGGGTAGTGAGGAGAGTTTAAATTAGGAGCCTCAGGGGTAGGGTTCCAGGTGGATGGAGGACCTGGTCTACTGGGGATGGGGTGGGGGGGTGGCAGTCTCCAGAACAGAGAAGGGCAGGGCCCTGACGACGGGATGTAGGCGGCAGGGAGATGGTGGCTCGTGCTGCTGTTACTGGGAGTGGAAACGAAAACCACGGCTGAAATGCTGGACAGCGCGATGGAGAGGTATGGGGGAGCTCGCCAGTGTACAGTAAGCAGCACTCCACGAGTTGCTCTACACAGTGGGCATGCAACACACTGGGTATGGGGTGCTTAGGGTATACCTGGTGTATACAGCAGGCACTCAGCACTTGCTGTGTACAGACAGGTGTTGTGGGTATGCCTGTTGCACACTGGAGGCACTAATTACATCAGTGTATGCAGTTGGTACACATGCATCCTTGGTGTATAGCGATACCTGCTCCACGCACACAGCAGGCAATAACTACCTGCTTTTTGTATGCAGGTGCTTCGTGCATGCTGGCTGTGCATAGCAGGTGCTCAGCCTGTATACAGCAGGTACTCAGTATCCATACTGTAGGCAGGAGATGTGACATGTTTGCTTATTGTATACAGTAGGTGCTAAATATGTGCTGGCTCTACGCTGCAGCACTCCATGCATCCCCGCTGTATAGAGCAGGTGCTAGATGCCGGGTTGCTGTATCCAGCAGGCGCTCCGAGTGCCTACTGTATGCAGCAGGCGCCCCCTGTGCACGTGCTGACCACCCCCATCTCCCGCAGGCAAGAAGAACTCCATCCTCCTGCACAAGGTGCAGCATGACCTCAACTCGGGCGTATTCAACAACCAGGAGAACGCCATCATCCAGGAGATCGTCAAGTACGACCGCGAGATGGTGCAGCAGGCCGAGCTGGGCCAGCGCGTGGGCCTCTTCCCGCCGCCGCCGCCGCCGCAGGTCACCTCCGCCATCGCCACGCTGCAGCAGGCCGTGGCCATGAGCTTCTGCCCGCAGGTGGCTCGGCCGCTCGTGGGGCCGCTAGCGCTCGGCTCTCCGCGCCTGGTGCGCCGTCCGCCCCCGGGGCCTGCACCTGCTGCCGCCTCGCCGGGGCCCCTGCCCCCCGCCAGCTCCCCAGGCGCGCCCGCCAGCCCCCGGGCACCGCGGACCTCGCCCTACGGCGGCTCCCCCGCCACCCCCCTCGCCGGGCCCGCCCTGCCTGCGCGCCGTCTGAGCCGCGCGTCGCGCCCATTGTCCGCCTCGCAGCCCTCGCTGCCCCACGGAGCGCCCGGCCCTGCGGCCTCAGCGCGCCCGGCGAGCAGCTCCACGCCGCGCCTGGGGCCCACACCCGCCGCCAGGGCCGCCGCACCCAGCCCGGACCGCAGGGACTCGGCCTCGCCCGGCCCCGCCGGTGGCCTGGACCCCCAGGACTCCGCGCGCTCGCGCCTCTCATCCAACTTGTGACCCTTGCCCACCGCCCCGCGCGCCCAAGCGGGCCGGGGGCGGGGCCGTCATCCAGACCAAAGCCATGCCATTGCGCTGCCCCGGCCGCCAACCTGCCCAGAAGCCATAGACAGACGTAGGTAGCCGTAGTCGGACGGACGGGCCGGTGGGGCAGCCCCCTCTGCACCCCCGGCCGTCCCCCCTCATCGCCCTGCGCCCACCCCCATCGCCCCTGCCCCCGGCGGCAGCCTCGCGTGCGAGGGGGCTCCCTTCACCTCGGTGCCTCAGTTCCCCCAGCTGTAAAATGGATGGGGCAGCCCAGTGGCCAAGAAGAGCCCGCTGTGGAGCCCCCCCAACCCCCCAAGGTGGCCCGCTGTCCGATGAGGATTGTTTTCTAAGTGCAATACTCGGCCCGCTGGCTTCCCGCTGCCCCCATCGCGCTCACGCAATAACCGGCCCAGCCCCGTCACCTGGCGTCCCGCGGTGACCGCCGGGAGCAGCCGCCCGGCTCCCTCCAGCACCCGCAGCGAGGGGCGGGCTGCGCAGGGTGCGGGGGCGAGGCTGGGGTCCCGCCGCCGTGATGAATGTACTGACGAGCCGAGGCAGCAGTGCCCTCCCACGCCCCATTAACCCCCACACCCCCATTCCGCGCAATAAACGACAGCATTGGCGCCCAGCCTGCCCGCGTCTCATTGCTTGGGTGCTCACCCTCCCTGAAGGTAGCCGCTCCGGTGGGTGGCCAAAGAGCTTTATTTTATTTACACAATGGCACCACGAGATGTCAGCTGAAGAAGAAGGTGGAAAGCTTCACACGCTCCAGGTCGAAGGTCCCTGTGGAGGAAGCAGAATGGAGGACATGGGCAGGGACGGGGGGCAGTGAGATGCCCTGCAGTGAGCACCACCCATGCCAGGCCGCCCCCACCATACCTGGCTTGGGCACTGCCAGCAGCGTCTCCCTCAGCTTGATGTCCTCCAGATGCTGGGAGAGCTTCTGGGGCCTGGGTCGGGAAGCATGGCAGGGTGAGGCGGAGGGCAGCAGGGAGGGGGTCCTGGGTGCCAGGTCGGGGGGCACCTCACCTGGAGCCGCAGCAGAACCGGCTGATCAGGAAGCTGGACAGGTCCTGCAGGATGGGCTGGCTGTGCAGGCGGACGAACTGCTCCCGGCACACCTGGCGGGGGCGGGGGAGCAGGAGTGCGGGGTTGCCCAGGGACGATCAGGCAGGGTCTGGGCCCCACCCATGGTTCACTGAGGCGTAGATGGGGGGTTACCTGATTCATGATGGGGACATCAGCCGCATGGGTCCAGAAGCAGTCATGCACAGAGACGAAGGTCAGGCCCTCCCTGAGGCAGAGCAGAGAAGCTCTTGAGGGGAGGGACACCCGCACGGCCACCCAGCAGCCAGCTTCCTGGCCCTGTGCCCCCACCTTCCTACGCTCGGCCCCTCCACTTGAGGTCCTGGGAAGCCCACCCTCCTCCAAGCCTGCAGGCCTTACCCCAAACAGGCCGTGCAAAGGTTCTCAAAAGCCTCTCTGCCCTACACCAGACACCGTCCAGGCCGCTACCAGCCTCAGCTTCAAGGGCAGCTGTGTTCTCCCCTCCTGCGGGGGCCACCACCCCCCCATCACAGATGTTCCCACCCCCCATGGCTGGTGAATTCTGCTGGAACCTCCACATGCCACAGATCAGGCCACACACTGCAGTGCCCACCTAGAAATGCCCAACAGGAAGGGGCAGAGCCACGCTCCACTCGCCCCATCAGGCCACAGGAACCTCCCCACCCCACCCCCGGCGAGGAGAGCTTACAGGGTGCACGTTTGGGGTGCCCCACTGTCCCCGGCACACAGCACAGCCTCAGAGCCTCTGCACAGGCCTCACAGACATAGCAGATCCACTCCCCCCAGTCCCTGCCCTCCAGAACTGTACCCTCCTGGACCTGGCCTCGCCAGCTGCACCTGGTAGCCAGAACAGGCTGGCACACAGGCCTCTGGGAAGACAACAGCGCCCACCCTCCCGGCCGCGCCCACCTCTCCCGGCCACGCCCACCTGTAGCAGTGCAGGGCAGTCAGCATCATATGCGTGGAGTCCAGCGAGTGGATGAAGTTGGGGGGGAACCCGTTCCTCTGCTTCAGCTTGTTGGGCTTCCTGGGGATAGAATGGGGGTCAGAATGCACCCCAAGCCTAGGGACCCCCTAACTGCTGTCTCCGCTGTGGGTTCCCCCCACCAACTCCCCAGCCCAGGCCACCCCCTCATTCACTGGTCACTGTCTGCACTGTGGGTACCGTTATCTCCACAGCCTGGGCCCCTCCAAACATGACCCGTCTCCACTGCAGGTGCCCCCCAAACTCCCCAGCCCAGGCCCCCAACTCACAGGCTGCTGTCTGCGTTGACAGAGTAGGAGACGCTCTGAAGCCCACCTCTGCCCTGCTAAAGGAGAAGGAAGGGGCCTGTGAGTCCCGCCCGAGGCCCAGCACAGCGGGGGGACGGCGTGGAACACGCACTCACCTTGATCTTTATTTCCTGGTGGTAAGGCTGGATGATGGGGATGCCCAGGGGTGTGACCCACTCCACCGCTGAGCCCATGTGGGAGATGAGGCGGGCGCTCTCAGTCAGCCAGTGCTGCGGAACACAGGCTGTCTCAGGGCGGGGAGCTCCGGCCGGGGCTGCCATCCGCCTGGTCAGGGAGCCCGGTCAAGCAGGGGCAGAGGCCAGGACGCACCTGGATGGCCCGGGAGCCCGAGAACATCTCCTGCAGGCTCCTGAAGACGTGGCGGACGAGGTAGTGGGAGGCCTCCCACAGGAACTCCTGCAGAGAGTGGGCGGCAGGAGGGGGTCCCTCAGGGGCGGCCCGTAGACGCCCTCCTCTCCCAATGCACAGAGCAACTGAGGCCCAGGGCCCAGGGGTTGGGGCCTGACATGCAGGCGGTCGGCAAGAGACTCCCTGGCTCTAGCAGGCAGCCAGTGGTATGGGGCAAAACCATCTGATTTTCAAGTGGCAGTGAAACCGTCAGATTTTTAAACGGCGATGAAATCAACACGGGACCCAGCACCGAGGCCTGGCACACCTGGGGAAAGTCACTCAGCTCGCGGAGGCGCTTCTCAATCTGCAGGCGCCCGCCATATCGCGTGACCCCGTACACCACGGTCATCACTGTCTGCTTCACCACCTTGCGGGTGACAAAGCCCTCCAACACCTGCGCCACCCGCAAGTCACGCCTGGCGTCCTGCCTGCGGAAAACCTCCACCTGCATTGTGGGTTGGGGAGCAGGTCAGCTCAGGGGCCACGGGGCACCCATGGAGCCTGGGCAACATCTGCCTGGGAACACCACATCTCAGGACAGGCCAAGGCACCCGCATGTGGGCAGAGGCTCCAGGCCCACACCCCTGCCACACGAAGATGCCACCGGGGGCAGGTAGGAGGGCACGCCCCACCTGCGCGGCCACGTCACTGTACACGTCCTGCGGCACGTCTGCGGGCTCCAGGTTCACAGAGGCGGCGCCCACACTGTCCCGGCCCAGGGCGGCGTAATGCTGCAGGCCATTGCAAGAGCCGTCCTGGTAGGGGGAGCGCAAACGGGACGCTGAGGCTCAGGGACGTGCAGGGGCCCCAACAAAGCCCCCAGGTGAAGCCGTTACCAGGGGCTTGCATGCTCCTGGGAGGTGGGTCGGCTGGCCCCGTTAGAGCCTCCCTGAGAAGACACCACAAGGAAGGTGAAATCTCACATCCTGAAGTTGAGCCCCAGGCCCAGGGCACACGGCCTCACCTGATGGACAGGGAGGTGGGAGACGTAGGCGGCAGGGTCGGAGGTGCGCACAGCCTTTGCAATCTCCATGCAGCAGGCCAGCGTCTGCCAGGGTTCCTCTGAATCCATCCACCACTTCCGGCCCTGTGGGGACAGGGGCAGAGGGACAGTGAGGTCCGGCGGAGTCCCTCAGCCCACTGGGGGGCTGTGGTATGGAGACACAGAAACACGGGGTGGGAGGGGGTGGCGGGGAGACGCACATGTGAGAAGGGGGCCTGGGACCCACGTGCGCGAGATGGGGGCGTGGCTGGAACACGTGGGCTGCGGATGGATGGGGCGGGGCAAGTGAGCCCAGAGGTGCCTGGGGAGGAGGGCGCGTGCCCAGGTCCCGCCCCTACCGTCATGGGATGGTCCGCGGAGTCCAGGATGTCGCCCATCACCTCCTCCGCGAAGGCCCGGCGCACCTGCAGCGGCTCGCGCTTCTTGAGCCCCGTGAGGTTGACGACGTGGATCTTGAGCCAGTCTAGGCCGTGCGGGCCGAGCGGGCGGCCCTGGGCAAACTCCAGCAGGGCCCGCGCCAGGTCGTTGCCCAGGTGGTTGAAGTGCGGCGGGCAGGGGTAGGTGCGGCCGCGGAAGTCCATGTTGTGCGGCAGCCAGAAGACGCGGTCCCGCAGGTGCGCCGCCAGCGAGAGGCGGTACAGCGCCTCCGCGCGCAGGCTGTGCATCTCGCGGGCCTCCTTCAGGCAGCGCGCCAGCTCTCGGCGCAGCTCGGCCTTGCGCACCAGCGCGGTGCTGGGCGGCAGGGGGGCCTCGTGCGGTGGGGCCACCTCGGACGGCCGGGCCGGCACGCTGAGCTTGGGGCAGCCCTTGTCCTGGAAGAGCTCCAGCACCAAGTCCAGCACGCGCCAGTTGACACGCCGGGCACAGCTGCCCAGCTGGGTGAGCGTGTCCAGGGCGCCGTGCAGTGCGGTGGGCGCGCAGTTTTCCAGCAGCCGCTGGTGGTGCGTGGTGCCGTCCACCGCACGCATCAGCTTGGTGGGGCTGAGCAGGAAGGCGCCGGTGTGCGGCGAGGTCCAGGGCAGCGGCGGGCATAGCATGGGCACGTCCACGGCCTCGAAGGTCAGCGTGGGCTCCGCGGCCGTGGCCAGCAGCTGCACGTAGGCCGGGTGCGGCTTCAGGAAGCCGATCTGGGGTGGGACAGGCGTACGGGTCAGGGCCCCAGGGCTGGAGCCTCGCTGCCCCCGCCCCTCAAACTCGGGGGAGAGGGGCCGGCTCCCCAGCCAACAGGAAACAGTGCGGAAGCCACCTCTAGACACGGAGGGACAGCTGTGTGGACCCTCAGTGTGTCTGGAGTCCCGGGAGGTGCCGACGGCTGCGCTGGGGCCAACCCCCAAACTCAGGAGGGAACTGCTGCCTGGCACCGGCGGCCCAGAGCACGCGCACCTGGTAGACGTTGCGGAAGGAGTACACGTGGTAGAGCAGGGGGACGAGCCGGGAAGTGTCGCGCAGCTTGCCCAGGTCGGACGGCATCTTCGTTGCCTGCACCAGGATCTCCGCCAGCAGCCTACCCAGCTCCACCTGCACCAGCAGGGGCCAGGGCTGCTCCTGCGGAGGTTCCGACACCCCAAGCGCCTCCCAGTACTGCCGCGGCAGGCAGGGCTCGGGCACCTGTGGGGCAGGGCAGTTGGGAGAGCTGGGCACCAGGGCCTCCCAGACCGACGCCCCGCCGCCCGTGCCTGCCCCCCACTGCGTGGGGCACTGTCAGCCCCAGCGTAGAGAGGAAGAGGCTGAGGCTTGGGGACGAACCCAGCTGCCCCAGAGAGGGAGGGCGCCCCACCACACGGCCCAGCAGGAGGAGGGCGGGCTCACCTCAGTGTCGGAGGCCAGCAGGTGTAGGTACCGCCTGTAGTGCCTCTTCAGCGCCTCCACCTGGCCGCTGAACTGCTGCCTCTGTACCTCGTGCCGGCCGAAAGTGCGCGCACCCAGATCACGGGCCAGGCCCATGAAGGACTCACCCTGGGTGGGCAGTGCCTGCAGGGCCTGCGGGAGGAGACCGTGAGTGCCCGCCTGCCCGCCCTGCCCGGGACCCGGCCGCGCGGAGGAAGACGCACCTGCAGGAGCATGCGCACCATCTCCTGCTCGTCCAGCAGACACAGAAAGGGGAACATCGAGGGCAGGCCCCTGTGCGCCTCCCGCTCCAGGCGGTCCTTGGTCTCCTGCAGCGCCTCCAACAGCGCCTTCTCCCACTGTAGCCGCAGGAGCTTCAGGGTCTCCCGCTGCGGGGGATGCAATGGCCCGGTTAGCCCCGTGGCAGCTGATGGGACCCAGGCTCAAAAGACGGCTCCCTGGAGAGGCCTCATGGCCCTCAAGGTCAGTGGAAGGTCCCTGCAGCATGTTCCAGGCAGTTGCTACCCTGGCCGGGCCTCTGCCGGCTTCCGTGCGCCTGAGGCAGCCAAGAGCACACACTGCAGATGGCCAAGACCCAACCTCGGGACCCCACAGGCTGTCCCTGAGCAGCAACCAGGCTCACACCCCAAGCCCCACATGCCCAGACCTGGGGACCAGCAATGCGGAGCTTAGCCCCCGGGGTGGGGACACGCACGGGACCCCGGCTCGGTCCCTACCGCGTGCCTGACTTCCTTGCTTTCTGCCACAGGCTTCTCCACGGACTTCACGCACACGGTGCTGGCCAGCTCCACGCGGAGCTGCTGCGTGAAGAGGTCCCACAGGGTCTTCAGGGGCAGGTGCAGCTTCGGGTAGGACACGGGACCATCCTGCAGGGACGGGGCAGTGAGCCTGGGGGCCTGGCCCCAGGGGACCCCAAGGCGTCACACCTGCACTGGCTCCCGCGTCTCCTGCAAATTGCTGGCTGCCATCGCTGACACCGGGGAAGGCGGGTGTCGGGCGGTGGGCACAGTGCCAGGGGCGTAAACAAAAGGCGACCGTCGGCCCCTCAGGACGGGATGCTGGGCACCATGGGGGGGCGGTGCTGGGAGCCGGCAGAACCCGGGGAGACGGTTGACTGCGCCCCTGATGATAGCCATTTCCTCCTCAAACTGGGAACTGTGTGACCCATCCAGAAATAGATGAATTAAAAATAGTAACTAAAGCCCAGCACTGTGACAATCAAAGGCACACGTCCACAAGAAACACTTGTACACAAACGTTCACAGCCGCATGAGTCACAGTAGCTGAGAAGTAGAAGCAACCCAAGCAACCGTCGCCGGACACAGTGCGGCCATCCGCGCGCAGGAGCATGGCTCGGCCCTCACCCAGGCCGCCAGGCAGACGCACGAGGGCGCCAGGCTCAGTGGGAGAGGCCACACACAAAAGGCCACGCGCTGCGTGGTCTCCTGTTTATGAAATGCCCAGGGCAGGCCGACCCAGAGACGAGGAGAGGACGTGTAGGGGCGGGGGAGGGGACGTGTGGGGGCGGGGGAGGGGACGAGGCTTCCTTTTGGGATGACCTAAAATTCCGGAGCTAGACAACTGTGAATGTGCTGAAATCGCTGAAGTACACCTTTAAGAGGGTGAGTTTTATGGCGGGTGAATCACACCTCAGTGAAAGACAAGCCCAATGCCTGCACCCGGCAGCCCCACTTGAACGCCTGCTCTCGCCTGCCATCCTGCCCTTCCTCCATGATGCCCGACCACCTCGTGCCCCTGGCGCCCACAGCCTCAGGGCCAAGACCATCCCAGCTCTGGCTCCTTCAGTATTCTCGGAGGTGAGCCCCGAGCACCCCCACAGGGCAGCTGCAGGACTGAAGTCCGGGCGTCCGCTGGGCCCCGCCGCGGCTCACCTTGGCATACACGTCCCTGAGCAGCTTCGAGGTGTTGACCGGGGACAGCAGCCGCTCCGGGACTTTGAAGGTGGGCTTGGCCTTCAGCACGGCCTTCAGGACAGCGGCCCGCTCCGCCTCGCACAGGGGCACTGCAGTGAAGATCTCCTGCAGCTTCAGCCCCTCCTGGCTCATCTGCTTCAGACACCTGTGGGCAGCAGAGGCCTGCTGGAGGGACAGGGCAGCCCCACGGGGCTTCCATGGAGTGGGGGACGCTGCCTGACCACCTCCTGCAGACCCTGCAGGTCTCAGGATCAGGGCAGCCCCACGTGCAGCTTCCATGGAGCCTAGGGGCGCCTTGTGACCACCTCCTGCTGATCCTGCAGGCCTCTGGGAGGCTGTGAGGTCCTCTGGGGGTCCCCAGTCCAGGCACCGTCCCAGAACTTGAGTCCCGGCAGGAACGTGGAAGTGGGGTGGGGCCTACCTTTCGATGGTCCCAACGTCCGGGTCCTGCCGCCCCATGCACTGGAGGGCGGCCGCGTAGGAGACCAGGTCCGGGCTGAAGCCTGCATCCTTCACCATGATGAACACATACAGCAGCTCCCTGAAGGCGCCCTGGGGAACAAGCCAGGCGAGGTCTGGGGGATCGGCCCAACCTCCACATCACCCCTGCTCCCTAGAGACCGTGCCCTGCAGCCACCAGCTCAGGAGGGGCCAGCTGGGCCAACGGAGACACGTCCCCCTAAGGTTCTCACGCAAAGGCTCCACTGCAGAGGCCGCATGGACAGCCGGGTGGGGCTGTGGGGGGCTTGCCTTCCTCTGGGAGGAGGCTTGTCAGTCTTTTTAAGTTTCCTTCTTTGAGAATACAAATGTGACCAATGTGGGGTTCTAAAACTGACCCCTTCTGCGGACAGCCTGCCTACAGCTTCGACGACCGCGCTGCTCTCTTCAAAGCACTTGGCTTTGCTGTTCTCTGGGGCTTCTGCCTTCTGCTTCATTCATTTCTGTTTTAATTTTTCTAACTTCCTTTTTCACCTGCTGGCTTTAGGGTGAGTGGGACCTTTCCTAGCTTCCTCAGGTGAAGGGTGATGAATCTGGTCTAAGATGTTTCTCTTTTTCAAGACAGAGTCTCGCTCTGTTGCCCAGGCTGGATGCAGTGGTGCAATCTCATCTCACTGCAACCTCCGCCTCCTGGGTTCAAGCGACTCTCCTGTCTCAGCCTCCCGATTAGAGAGTAGCTGGGATTACAGAGGCACGCCACCGTGGCTGGCTAATTTTTGCATTTCTAGTAGAGACAGGGTTTCATGATGTTGGCCAGGCTGGTCTTGAACTCCTGATATCAAGGGATCCGCCCACCTCAGCCTCCCAGAGTGCTGGGTTTACAGGCATGAGCCACCTTGCCCAGCCTTGTGTTGTTTTTTATTTTTATTTTTATTTTTTTTTGAGACGGAGTTTCACTCATGTTACCCAGGCTGGAGTGCAATGGCGCGATCTCGGCTCACCGCAACCTCCGCCTCCTGGGTTCAGGCAATTCTCCTGCCTCAGCCTCC
>NW_016108120.1:135847-140730 GCF_001604975.1 Cebus imitator | reverse complement strand
TGTGGAGTTTCACTCTCATTGCCCAGGCAAGGGATGCCATCTCGGCTCACCGCAACCTCCGCCTCCTGGGTTCAAGCGTTTCTCCTGCCTCAGCCTCCTAAGCAGCTGGGATTATAGGCATGGGCCACCAGACCCGACTAACACTGTATTTTTAGTAGAGTTTCTCTCTCCATGTGGGTCAGGCTGGTCTTGAACTCCTGACCTGAGGTCATCTGCCCACCTTGGCCTCCCAAAATGCTAGGATTACAGGTGGGAACCACCCATGCCTGGCCCAGCCTTGTAGTCTTAAATTTCCCTTGCAATTTCTTTTCCTTTTTTTAATCTAATTTTTCCCTCGTATTCGTTTTTCCTGAGATCCCTGTTCTGGGCAATCTCTCCTCTGACCCAGTGGCTGCTTAGAAGTGGTTGTCTTCTACTCTAACAGACTATTCCAAAAGGAAAAAAATCCCCAACATCTCCCGTCCCATCATCTTGCAGCCCCAGCTCAGGAAATGCTGTGACATGAGGTGGCCACAATCAGAGACCTGGGTTTTAGGGCGGTTGTCCACATGATGGCAGGTAGTGGCCTCAGCTGTGTGTGCCCGGTATACCTCAACTGGCCACACAGTCACTAAACTTAAATACTCAGTTCTTCCCTTTCACCAGCTTCGTCTCAAGTGCTCAGGGGCCACACACAGCTACTGGCCAACGTGGAAAATTCCCAACATCACAGAAAGTCCGACTGGATGGCGCTCATTAGGATATGTCGCTGGGAGCAGTGGCTCACGCCTGTAATCCCAGCACTCTGGGAGATCAGGAGTTCGAGACCAGCCTGGCCACCTTGGCAAAAGCCCGTCTCTACTAAAAATACAAAAATTAGCTGGGTGTGGTGGTGGGCACATATAATCCCAGCTACTCAGGGGGCTGAGGTAGGGAGAACTGCTTGAACCTTGGAGGTGGAGGCTGCAGTGAACCAAGATCATGCCACTGTACCCTAGCCTGGGCTACAGAGTGCGACTCCATCTCAAAAAATAAAATAAAATAAAAATAAAAGTAGTAACGCCTTAAGCTGGCTAACACGGTGAAACCCCGCCTCTACTAAAAATAAAAAAAAAACTATCTGGGCATGGTGGTGCACACCTGTAATCCCAGCGACGCAGGAGGCTGAGCTTGCGGTGAGCTGAGAGGGCACCACGGCACTCCAGCCTGGCAACAGAGCAAGACTCCATCTCAAAAAAACAAAGCAAAGAGGAAGGTGATGCCTCAACAAGACAAGCCACGCCACGGATTGCTGGCCGTCCCCAAACGCTGGCAGAGGCAGGAGGGACCATCTGCTCGAGCCTCTGGAGACTTCAGGTCTGCAGACACCGTGGTTTCAGACTTCTGGGCTCTAGTGCTGAGAAAGAGTGAATTTCGACCACATGAGCGGCCGGGTTTAGGACACTCCGCTATGGCCCCAGGCGGATCACAAAAGCGCCCAGTTACAGTGCCCGCTCTCTGCTGAGGGAATTAGGATTAGGGGGCTTGTGACCTTGGAGTTAAAATACACGACTCTCATCCTCGGGATCCCAGAGTTTAGTACACCTGCGGCAACGGTGAACACGGCGGCAGGCCACCTCGGCCTCGTGCGAAGGGCACTGCTGCCTGCACTTCCACCACGAACTGGTCTTAATGTTATGAAAACATCCCAGGTTCACCCAAACATTAGACACTCTTTTACTGCTGTTTCTCAAATTAGGGCTGAAGAATCATGAGGTGGGAGAATGCTGGGTACGTTTTCTCCCTTGAAAGGGTTTGAAAACAACACCCTCATTTTTTTTTTTTTTTGAGACGGAGTTTCACTCATGTTACCCAGGCTGGAGTGCAATGGCGCGATCTCGGCTCACCGCAATCTCCGCCTCCTGGGTTCAGGCAATTCTCCTGCCTCAGCCTCCTGAGTCGCTGGGATTACAGGCATGCGCCACCATGCGCCCAGCTACTTTTTTGTAGTTTTAGTAGAGACCGGGTTTCACCATGTTGACCAGGATGGTCTCGATCTCTTGACCTCGTGATCCACCCACCTCAGCCTCCCAAAGTGCTGGGATAATAGGCGTGAGCCACCGCGCCCCGCAACACCACCCTCCTAAACCACCAGCGGGTCAGAGGAGCGTGCAGCGGCTCACGTCTGTGATCCCGGCACTTTGGGAGGCCGAGGCCCGACCATCGCCAGAGGTGAGTTCGAGACCAGCCCGGACAACACGATGAAGCGCCATCTCTACTAAAAATATAAAAATTAGCCAGGCGTGGTGGTACATACCTGGGTTCCAGCTACCCGGGAGGCTGAGGAAGGAGAGCTGCCTGAACTCGGGAGGTGGAGGTTGCAGTGAGCCAAGATCACGGCACTGCACTGCAGCCTGGGTGGCAGAGCGAGGCTCTGTCTCA
This sequence comes from Cebus imitator, assembly GCF_001604975.1. Classification (NCBI taxonomy): domain Eukaryota; kingdom Metazoa; phylum Chordata; class Mammalia; order Primates; family Cebidae; genus Cebus; species Cebus imitator. The sequence goes on along the minus strand of NW_016108120.1, from coordinate 138,330 downwards.
AAAAAAAAAGGAAACCAAAAAACTGCAAGGGAAATTAGAGAATGCTCCAGATGAAGCACAGAGAAGACACGGGGGTGGGGGGGGCAGGGGGCAGCTAAAGCTGTGCTCAGGGGGAAAGTGACTGTGGAGAACACCCACGTCCACAAAGGTCACGGCACAGCAGTCCCACCTTCCACCTCGGGAGACCAGAACAGAGCCAAGTCAACCCCAACACCAAAGCCTCCTCCTGAGGAGGGGTCTGCAGGCTGCTCCCAGGGGCCGAGAGCACCCCTTTCCCAGGGGGTTCATGAGGCCTGAGAAGGGCCGGAAGGAAATGCGTGAAGACAGCAGCAGGATCCCTCCCTACTTTTTGGGTCGCTTTCAAAATAAGTTTGCGAGTCACACGTGATTTGTGCTTGAAGAGCCTAAAAGGATTATTAAGACACAAAACAAAGAGGTCCGGTCCACGTGAGGGCGAGTCCCCGGCTCCGGCTCCCGCCGCACTCACCTGCCGCGCCCAGCCCAGCATCACGGTGTTGTACATGTCCAGCGTGAGCAGACTCTGACTCTTCCCCTTGCTGTGGTAGGTGACCAGCAAGTGGTGGGCGAGGGACTGGTGGCCAGTGAGCAGGCAGCACTTGAGGAAGGCCAGGATCTTCTGCTGCCTACTGGTGAGCCGGGTCTTCAGCTGCTGCCCCTGCTTCTTGTCCAGGCTCAGCTTCCGAGGGGCCTCCTGCAGCACCCGGGCCAGCTGCTCCTCCCAGGGGCTCCCGGGGGCCTCTTGCACGCAGCCCTGCAGGCAGGTGGTCAGCTGCTTGCTCAGGAGCCGGGGCTCCACATACAGGCGCTTGAGCTCCGACGTGAAGCCCGGGTTCTGGGCCTGCCTCTGCAGCTGCTTCTCCAAACGCTGCCTGCGCATCTCCCGGATGCGCTTATCCTTGTCCAGTTTCTTTGCCCAGTGGACAAAGAGCACTGGGGTGGTGCCCTCGGCCCCTGTCTGGACCTTCGTTGGGGGCTGGCAGCCGCCATCTCCGCTGCCGTGTTCTGGGAGCCGCGCCACATCCACCCTGTTCACTGTCACCTCTGACACGCTCTCAGCCTGCAGCTGCCGCACCCGCGCCTGGAGCACTGTAAGGGGCAGAGGGCGAAGATGTGAGGGGCCCCTACGCAAGCACCGACCTCTCCACACCCCGAGCTGGGCCAGGACGTACAGGCGGCTGACCTCACTGGGTCCTGAGGTGTGGATTCCACGTACCCGCCGATGACAACGTCCTAAGGTCACCTCGCCCCTTTCCAGACACACGCACCCCACCGCCCTGCCCACGCCTCTCTACCCGAGCTGCCGAACTCAGCAGCCCAAACAAACTCCCACCAGAATCCGCAGCACGCCTCCCGGTCACCGGCCACTCCAACCGCCCAGGTGCTCAGGCCTGGAGCCCCAGTGTCTCTGTACCCTCCCTCCACCGCTCCTCAGGACGTCCTCCAAGCTTGCCTCCAAAATGGATCCACATGGTCCCTCGGCCCCCACCTCACCTGCTCCTGCCCCTCTCGCTCACTCCAGCCCTGACGGTCCCACGGTCCGGCTCAAGCCGCCGCACAGGCTCCCAGGACCCCGAACAGCCTGCTTCCTCGCGCTGCCTCAGAAAGGCCCTCAGCTGGTGGAGGCCACCCCGCACACGCTCCTAGGCTCCCAAAGTCTACACTGATGGGCGCCGGGTTAGCAAAAGCTGAGCCACTGCTCCCAGTGGAACATAAGACTCCTGCTCATACCGCCTCAGGTCACGTTTTTCCCAACCAATCAAAGCATAAGCATTTTATGTCTGTTTAAGGAAGACTTACCGCAAATCTATTGCGGGCTGGGCACTGCAGCTCACGCCTGCAACCCAGCACTCTGGGAGACCGAGGCAGGAAGATCACCTAAGGTCAGGAGTTCGAGAACAGCCTGGCTAACATGGCGAAACCCCATGTCTACTAAAAATCCAAAACATTAGCCGGGCGTGGCTACTTGGGGGCAGAAACTGCTTTAACCCAGGAAGCGGAGGCTGCAGTGAGCCAAGATCGTACCACCGTGCCCCAGCATGGGCAACAGTGCGAGACCCCATCTCAAAAAAAAAAAAAAAGTGTTGAAATGGGCCAGGTGGAGGGCCATGCACCTGTGGTCCCAGCTACTCCAGAGGCTGAGGTGAGACAATCACTGAGTCTAGCAGCTCCCGGCAGCTGCGAACCATGATCACGCCACCAGGCTGCAGCCTGAGACGGAGCAAGACCCTGTCTCAAAACAAAGATTGCTGAGCCAAGGGTGGTGGTTCATGCCTGTCATCCCAGCACTTTGGGAGGCCAACATGGGCAGATCACCTGAGGTCAGGAGTTCGGGACCAGCTTGACCAACATGAAGAAACCCCGTCTCTACTAAAAATACAAAAAACTAGCTAGGTGTGGTGGCGGGAACCTATAATCCCAGCTACTCAGGAGGTGAGGCAGGAGAATCGCTTGAACCTGGGAGG
>NW_016108120.1:132592-134662 GCF_001604975.1 Cebus imitator | reverse complement strand
GCACGCGCCACCATGCCCAGCTAATGTTTTTGTATTTTCAGTAGAGACGGGGTTTCACCATGTTGACCAGGATGGTCTCGATCTCTTGACCTCGTGATCCACCCGTCTCGGCCTCCCAAAGTGCTGGGATTACAGGCGTGAGCCACCGCGCCCGGCGCCTTTTTATTTTTATTATCAGTTTTTTTTGAGACGGAGTCTCGCTCCGTTGCCAGGCTGGAGTGCGGTGGCGCCATCTTGGCCCACTCCAACCTCCGACTCCCTGGTTCGAGCAATTCTCCCGCCTCAGCCTCCAGAGTAATGGGGACTACAGGCGCACACCACCACACCTGGCTAATTTTTGTATTTTTAGTAGAGATAAAGTTTCACCATGTTGGCTGGGATGGTCTCGATCTCCTGACCTCATGATCTGCCTGCCTCCGCCTCCAAAAGTGGTGGGATTACAGGCGTGAGCCACTGCGCCCTGCTGGTTTTTTCCCTTTTCAAAGGCTCTCCCATTTCTGCCTTCCACCTGGCTGGCTGATGGACACATTCAGGAGGTGGGGCAGGAGCACCGGTGGAAAGCAAGCCGAGAGAAGGCATACCCCCCCCCGCCCCGCCTCCCTCCGACACCACGGGCCAGGCCAGGTCCGGCCGAGGACCTGGCACCGCTGGACCCGGGCTGTCCCTCACAAGCCCCGCAGTCATCCAGGCTCCATCAGGCGCCCACCCCCAGAGAGCCAGGGCAGGCAAGCGCAATCAGTTCAGGGTTCACGTCCTGGCTTTGCACATGTGGCCTTGGGGGGGGGGGGGCGGTCTCTCCAGACATAACCTTGGGCTTCACCTGTGTCTCTGGAAAGTGGAGTGGGGGTACCTGATGAGGTTCTGGGAAGGGGAGATTATGAGAGCCCTAGGAGCCTGCTCGGCAGGACCGGGCCCAGGAGCGGCGCAGGTTCCAGCAACGCCGTCTGGGCGGGTCCTGGGGCCGGAGAGGCGGAGACCGCCCTCAACCTGTCTGAGTCTGAGCCTCCGCCTTTCCTCCCGGCAGCAGGGTTCGCCGTGCTGCGTCGCGCTCACCCTCCAGCAGCTCCACGTGGCCCCAGTCCTTCCTGCGGTCTTGGTCTTGCTCCCGGGGGCTGGCGGACGAGCTCCTCCTGGGGCCGCGGAGGCCACCGAGGGTCCCTGCGGGAGAGACGAGGGCGGCTGAGGCGGGCCGGGCGTGCGGGCGGGGGTCTCCGTAAGGGCAGAAGCCGCAGGGTGGAAGGGCGAAACCGCGCTAACCGCGGCGGAAGCTCGCTGAGCACGGGCCTGAGGTCGGAAACCAACGAACAGAGCGAAGGTGGAAAGGGCCCCGGCGCGGCCAACACGGGCGCAGAACCGCGGGGAAAGGGCTCCCCGCACTCCAGGTGCGGTGGGTCAAAGGTTAAGAGCCCTAAACCCCACACGGGGGGTCAGGAGGCCACAGAGCGAGTCAAAGGTCAGAGTGCACTGAGCAGACTCGGCCGGGAGAGCGGGCAAGGGCGAGCGGAAAGCGGGGCTCCGTCGACGGACCCCGCACACCCAGCCGCAAAGGGCAAAAGTCAAAGCGCCAAAGGCCCCCCCCGGAGCGAGAAAAGCCAAACATCACGGCCGCGCGGGGAGGAGCGGCCGCGGCGTGACCCCCGGGCTGCCTGGCCGTCTCCCTTCGCTTTACCTTCTTCGGCGGGGAGCCCTGGGCGGCCGCAGGGCCACAGGCCCCGTCCGAGACGCGCCGCACGGCGGCCCCAGAGAACCGCCATCATGCACGAGACTCCGGACGCCGCCGCCGCCGCCGCAGCCGCCGCCACAGCCCGCGCCTGCGCATGCGTCCACCCCGCCTGCCGGAAGTTGTCGTTTCGTGGCCGACGGCGGCCGCAAAGGGACGAGCGGCCGGAAGTGCACCTCCAGAACTACAACTCCCAGGATGCAGCGGGGCCCGGAAGCGCAGAGGCATGCGCCGGTGGAACGCTCGGATTGGCTATTCTCGCTGTCTTCAAGGAGGGGGCGGGACAGAGATTGCCGTGGTAACTGGGGGTGGATTCTCAGGCTGTCTTCGCGAGGACCTCAGCCCGAAAC
>NW_016108120.1:129470-132441 GCF_001604975.1 Cebus imitator | reverse complement strand
CCTCAGCCTCCCGAGTAGCTGGGATTACAGGCACGCGCCACCACGCCCAGCTAATTTTTGTACTTTTAGTAAGAGACGAGGTTTCACCATGTTGACCAGGATGGTCTCGATCTCTTGGCCTCGTGATCCGCCCGCCTCGGCCTATCAAAGTGCTGGGATTACAGGCTTGAGCCACGGCGCCCGGCATGCTTTCTCTTTTTCTTTCTTTTTTTTTTTGGACGTGGTGTGGCCCAGGCTGGAGTGCAGTGGCGCGATCATAGCTCAACGCAGCCTCGAACTGCAGGACTCAAGAGATCCTCAGCACTCGGCCTCCCAAAGCGCGGGGGTTGCAGGCGCCGCCACCGTGCCCCGGTTTTTTTGTTTGTTTTGTTTTGGAATATTCATCTAGGCCGGGTGTGGTGGCTCAGGCCTGTAATCCCAGCACTTTGGGAGGCCAAGGGGTGGATCACCTGAGGTCATGAGTTTGAGACCAGCCTGGCCAACATGATGAAACCCCATCTTTAAAAAAAATAATAAATAAAAATAAATGGAATACTCATGTAATAATGAGGACAGCGTCTGCAGTCTAGAGATGCCTGTCCGCAACCTTCATTGTTCCAATGACAGCTTTGGGGTAAGAGCTTTTAGGATCCTGTCTTCGTGGAGGATTCGGAGGCTCAGAGCAGTCGACCAAGTTGCCGGAGACACAGCACGCAGGACCTCAGGGAGGCTGGAAGGAGAGAGAGCCTCAGTCCACGAGACTTTCAGCCTCCAGCATCAGTTTACCCTCCAGTCCCCAAGCCCTCAGGGGCAGGGGCAGAATGGAGCAGTGGGTGGGCGTGGATTCACCTGCTAAGTGGGGCAAGGTCATGGGAATGAAATAACCCCCGGGGTCTGGAGCCTGTCCTGGTCTCCCCATCATCCTCCCCAGGACAAGCAGGGCCAGAGCTTTAGAATGGAGCCTGGAAGGCGTGGCCACCTATGTCCTTCAGCTAGGGGAATAGGCCAGAGTGGGGAGCACCAGCTCTGGGGGCAGCTGGCATGTGAAGGGTGAGATTAGGAATATCTCGGGGTAACTGTTTCAAGCTGATGTCACAAGTGCAAAGGGGAGCCGGTTCGGTGGCTCATGCTGTGATCCCAGCACTTTGGGAGGTTAGGGCAGGCAGATCACCTGAGGTCAGGAGTTTGAGACCAGCCTGGCCAACATGATGAAACCCCGTCTCTAGTAACAATACAAACGTTATCCGGGGGTGGTGGCAAGCATCTGTAATCCCAGCTACTCAGGAGGCTGAGGCAGATGAATCGCTTGAACACCAGAGGCAGAGGTTGCAGTGAGCCAAGATCTCGCCACTGCACTCCAGCCTGGATGTCAGAGCGAGGCACCATCTCAAAAAATAAAAAGTGCAACGGGAGGCCAGTTTGGTGCCTAAAGTCTGTAATCCCAGCACCTGGGGAGGCTGAAGCAGGAGGATCGCTTGAGCCCAGGATTTCCAGACCAGACTGGGCAATTGAGATAGTGAGATCCAGTCTCTACCAAAGTGGCCCGGGGAAGAGCCAGGCTCGGTGGCTCAAGCCTGTAATCCCAGCACTTTGGGAGGCTGAGGCGGGTGGATCATGAGGTCCGGAGTTTGAGACCACCAACCTGGCCAACATGGTGAAACCCCGTCTCTACTAAAAATACAAAAAATTAGCTGGGTGTGGTGGCACACACCTGCAGTCCCAGCTACTTGGGAGGCTGAGGCAGGAGAATCACTTGAACCTGGGAGGCAGAGTTGCAGTAAGTGGAGATCCTGCCACTGCACTCCAGCCTGGGTGACAGAGCAAGACTCCCTTTCAAAAACAAACAAAAAGTTAGCCAGGCATGGTGGTGCATACCTATGGTCCCAGGTACTTGGGGGGGGCTGAGGCGGGAAGATCACTTGAGCCCAAGAGGTTGAGGCTGCAATGGGTTGAGATCATGCCACTGCACTCCAGCCTGGGTGACACAGCAGGACCCTGTCTGGAAACAAAACAAGTGCAAAGGCCCTGAGGCAGGAACGAATGTGAACAGAGGAGCAATTTCAGCAGAGTGGGGCTGGGGACGACCACACTGGCGCTTGGGGGCCCTTGGCTCAAGCTGTCATCACTTTCCCCGTCAGCCCAGACTGAGGACTGGACCTCACTCTGGAAGCGCCTGGCACATTCCAGACGCTGCTGCCCAGGCCAGCCTGGGCGCGCTGACGCCACTGGCTGGGAATGTTTTCAACATACAGCAGCATCCTCCCTCACCCGCCTCAGTCCACCCCAGGGTGCCCCAGCGGGCTGTGACCTCAGACCTCATTCACTACTGGGGTTACCTTCCTGTCCCTGAATGAGCAGGGCCTGGTGTCCCAAGACCTACAGACGTCCCCTGCACTCCTGCAGGCTGGCAAAGCCAGGAACCTGGGTGGAAACCAAGACTTCTGAACTATTTCACCATTTTTTTTTGTTTTTCCAGACAGTTTCGCTCTTGTTACCCAGGCTGGAGTGCAATGGCGCAATCTCGGCTCACCGCAACCTCTGCCCCCTGGGTTCAGGCAATTCTCCTGCCTCAGCCTCCTGAGTAGCTGGGATTACAGGCACGTGCCACCATGCCCAGCTGATTTTCTGTATTTTTAGTAGAGATGGTGTTTCACCATGTTGACCAGGATGGTCTCGATCTCTTGACCTCGTGATCCACCCACCTTGGCCTCCCAAAGTGCGTGAGCCACCACGCCCGGCCTATTTCACCATTCTTTATGGGTTAGTCGTTTCTTCTGTTTGATGAGACATCAGATCCCCTAAACCAGTGTTTCCCCAAAAGCCAGGTTCCCGAATTTTAGCAGCAAGAAAGTTACTCTCAGCTGCACATGGGGGCTGACACCTGTGATCCCAGCACTTTGGGAGGCCGAGGCGGACAGATCACCTGAGGTCAGGAGTTTGAGACTGGCCTGGCCAACATGGTGAAACCCCATCTCTGCTAAAAATACAAAAA
>NW_016108120.1:109166-128883 GCF_001604975.1 Cebus imitator | reverse complement strand
GGTTCAAGCGATTTTCCTGCCTCAGCCTCCGGAGTAGCTGGGACTACAGCAGGTGTGTGCCACCACGCCCAGCTAGTGTTTTGTATTTTTAGTAGAGATGGGGTTTCACCCTGTTAGCCAGGACAGTCTCTATCTTCTGACCTTGTGATGCGCCCACCTCGGCCTCCCAAAGCGCTGGGATTACAGGCGTGAGCCACCGTGCCGGGCCAAGGCAACATTCATTTTCTTACATTTCTGGAAACGAGAAGTCCTAAAGCAGGAAACACTGGGCTGAAATCAAGTCGTGTGCAGACCTTGCTCCCTCCAGAGGCCCCGAAGGCTCCTTCCTGCCTCTCCCAGCTTCTGAAGGCTCCAGGCACGATCTCAGCTCACTGCAACCTCCAGCTCCTGGGTTCAAGCCATTCTGCTGCCCCAGCCTCCTGAGCAGCTGGGATTTACAGGCGTGAAAAGGAGAGAGGCTCTGACGCCCGCCACAGCATGGATGCACCTTGATGACGTCACGCCCAGTGAGCTAAGTCAGACACAGAAGGCCACTCAGCATGTGACTCCCTTTGTATGAAATGTCCAGGACAGCCTTGTCCACAGAGGCAGGAAGGGGACGTGTGGGTGCCAGGGGCAGGCAGAGGGGATGGGAGTGACGGCTGATGGGGAAGGAGCTTCTTCTTGGGTGATGGAATTTTCTGGAACTAGATGGTGGTGGTAGTTGCACAGCTCTGTGAGGTACTAAAATCACTGAGCCACAGGGTGTAAGTGGGTGAATTTCGTGGTATATGAATGATGTTTTCAAGGAGGCATTAAAGAAACAGTCGCCTGGGGTGGGGCCGGCCTCCCAGGTGTGTGTCCCATGCCCTGTCCTTCAACACAGGGCCCCAGATTACCCTTCTGGGCGGGCACGGATACTCCGCGAAGGCAGGCTTGGGCTCCTGCTGGCGAGAAGATGGAGGATGTTTCTTCAGTGCCTGCTGCTGTGCCCTCTGCCCAGCGTGCTCCGTGGAGGGTCTCATTTTATTCCTCCAGAAGGCTCTTTATCGGCCCATTTTACGGAGGCGGAACCGAAGCTTGGGGCGGTGGAGCGAGGCTTGCAGGGTCCCTGGGGTGCCGGCCACAGGGCTCTAGTGGGGGAAGCCAGGCCATGCTGGACCTCAGACACAGGGACCCCAACCTCATCTCAGTAGCAGGGCCCTGAGACTGTGGCATCTGCCACACCCTCCGTGTGACCTGCCTAAGTCAGGAGGAGAGGGTCAGGAGATCCCTGAGCCACAAGGAAGGCATCCTGGCGCCCAGCTGGACCGGTTGTCCCTGCAGAGCGTTCCCCGGCAGGACAGGCTGGTTGCCATGTCTTCACCCTGGTGCTATTTAAAGGCACGTGCCACCTGGGGCTGTGGCCAGAGGACAGGACTGGGCTGCTGGGAGCCAAGGGAAGGGAATGGAATCTGGGGTTGTGCCGTTTCCCCACATTGGAGGTCGCTGTCCCTCTCAGGCCTCGGTTTCCCCACTTGTCAATGCCTCCTCTTGGCTGTGAGTCTGTGAGGGGCACTGGGCTCACCTTTTGGGGCCCAGGGCATGGAGGCAGGCAGGGGAAAGGTGGGGGCCAACCACCTTGCTGGGTGGTTCCCCGTCGGTCCTGGGGTGTGGCTTTAAGTGAGGAGCAAGTGTGGGTGTGAACAGGGCCGCCGCATTCCTGCCGCCTCCGATGTGCCCTGCCAGCCGGCTACCCACAGGTCCACCTACCTGCCCAAACACAGGTCCCCAGCCGTCGCCTGCCCATGCACCCGCATGCCCAACTCTGGTGAGCCTGGCTTTCAGGAAGGTACCATCTGGGGGGAGAGAGGTCCCGCCACGGCATGCCCAGGAGCCTGGCTGGCAGGGGCTGCCGGGGGCAGGACCTTCCGCGTCCCCATCTTCCCCGTGGTCCTCTCTTTTCCGTCTCGTGTCTCTGTCTCCCTCCGGATCTCTGAGGCCTGCGTCTCACGCTCCTGCCCCCGCAGCCCGAGGGACTCGGCAGCCCGGGGGGACTCGGCTGACTCACGGACACGCCCCGCGAGACAAACACACGCGCGGAGGCCGAGCGTCCCGCCCCCGAGGCGCCCCATTGGTCAGCCCCTTTGCCGGCCCCGCCCCGGGGAGCCCCATTGGTCAGCTCCTCTGCCGGCCCCGCCCCCGAGGCGTCCCATTGGCCCCGCCGGGCGAAGGTAGACCCGCGAACCCCGGGAGCGCAGAGCCCGCTGCGGACCGGGCTCCGGGCCATGCGCCGCCGCCTGTGGCTGGGCCTGGCCTGGCTGCTGCTGGCGCGGGCGCCGGGCGCCACGAGAACGCCGAGCGCGCCGCGGAGACCGCGCAGCTACCCGCACCTGGAGGGCGACGTGCGCTGGCGGCGCCTCTTCTCCGCCACTCACTTCTTCCTGCGCGTGGACCCGGGCGGCCGCGTGCAGGGCACCCGCTGGCGCCACGGCCAGGACAGTGAGTGCGGGGCGGCGGGTGGGGGGGCGGCCAGCGGCATAACGGGGACCTGCGCCCGCGGGGGAGTCCCGGAGGCTCCTCTGCGCAGTGTCGGCCTCAGTTTCCCCCGACTGTGCGATGGACGCAGCCCGCCTCGTGGGAGGGCTGGACTGTTACAGCGAAGGCTGCAGTGGGGGCCCCGGCTCAGGGGTGGAGAGGGTCCGTGTGGAACAGTCCTGCGGGCGGGGCCGCTCCATCTGCAGGTGGGAAACTGAGGCTCCAGAAGAGCTGGGGCAGGCCCAGCTGCATGGGGGCAGAGGTCAGATTGACCTCCAGACCCCTGACATCACAAAATCATCAGGCGGCCTGAGTGGGGGCCCCTCTGCTTCTTCCCAGACACCCCACATGGCCACAGAGGGGACGGGACCTCCCCAGGGTCACACTGACGGGTGGCAAAGCGGGGTCCCCATCCCCAGGGCCTGCCCAGCACACAGCAGGCACTCAGTGTTAGTGGACTGGCAGGAGAGCCAGGCACAGCAGGGGATGTGGGCATAACCCGGAGACCAGGGGAGTCGCTGTCCCCGCTGGGCAGGGGCGCTGGGGAGGGGGCCAGGGCCGCTGGCGGCTGCCTGAATCATCCCCTGCCCTTCCCAGCGCTTTCATCTGGGCGCCAAGGCCCTCATTAGGCCGCACGCGACGAGGGTGGATGGGGGACTGGCTGGGCCGGTCCATCCGTGGCGGGCATGGCCAGGTGGGGTGGCCTCGGGCCAGGGCAGAGGCCTGGCTCCACTGCATGGCCTGCGACAGTGATGGGAGTCAGGGCTAGCTGAGGGCTCTCCTGACCTGCGTGCACTTGCTGGTCACCCATCGGGCACCTCACAGGTGCTGTGCTGGGCATGGGGGACCCAGCAGTGACAGATGGCCACTGTCCTGGGGCTCCCAGAGCAGTTGGACATGTGAACAGGGTGCAGGTGGGTGCACAGGAAAGAGAACGGTGGTGCTGGGAGGCACCCTGCCGGAGAGGGGAGGTGTGGAGGGAGGAGTGGCCGGGGAGATGGTGACAGATGCCAGGGAACGGTCTCAAAAACATTCCCATGTACTCTGGAAGGCTGGGCCAGGAGGCTGCCCTGAGGAACTTGCCCTTTGACAGGGAGCTGGCCAGGTATATGAAGAACTGTGCCCCTGGCTAACACCAGGGTGAGGAGTCGGGGCCGGGCCCAGGGTGCTTGCTGGATAAGACACTTCTGCTCAGGTTGGAGCAGGGCTCACCCAGGGCCACCCACAGATGATGGGTCCCAATCTGGCTTTGCCACTCCTGGGCCTCAGTTTGCCCCTCTGCGATGTGGGCACAGCTGACACCTCCCACCTGGGGCTGCTGAGCGGGCTTGGTAGGATGCAGAGAGCCTAGAACAGTTGGCATACAGTCAGCGCTCAAGCATGCCTGTGGTATTCCATAAATCCCCGGCCTCCAGTCCAGAGCTCCGAGTCCCAGTGACTGCGTGGGCCGAGCTGCTGAGCTGTGAGGGCCGGGACTGGGGGCTCCATGGGGTGGCACTTGTCGCTGGGTCCATTTACTGTTAGCAGTCCGGGCAGGCCCTGACCCCTCTGACTCCCACCTCCATCGGTTCCTGCACCCCTGGTGTCCCTCTGGGTGTCTAGGACCCCCCACACCCCTGCACAGATGCTGCTCTTGGGCTGACCTGGCTTGGTGGGCTCTCCCATGGGGTCTTCATCAATCCCTGCACTCCCTGCAGCTCATGGGGGCTGTCTTACCTCCATTCCCTCCGACTGCTCCTGACTCCTCCCTCACATGCTGGGGGTGCTCCTGGTGTCTGTGGTGGTCCCTGGGGGGATCCTGGTGTCCATCGTGGTCCTGGGGGGGGGTCCTGGGTATCTGTTGTGGTCGGGAGAGAACTCGAGGTCCCAGGGGTGCTCCTGGGTGTCCATTGTAGTCCTGGTGGGGATCCCGGTGTCCCTCATGGTCCCCAAAAGGATCCTGGGTATCTGTTATGGCCCGGGGGGGTGCTCCTGGTGTCCATTGTGGTCCGGAGGCTGGGGGGACTCCCAGGTGTCTGTCACGGTCTCAGGGTAGGGAGCTCCCGGGTGTCTGTTGTGGTCGGGAGAGGACTCGTGGTCCCAGGGGTGGTCCTGGGTGTCCGTCATGGTCTCGAGGGTGCTCCCGAGTGTCCATCGTGGTCTGAGGGTGGGGGGTCTCCTGGTGCCTGTCGTGGTCCTGGGGACCCTGCATGCAGCACAGTGGACACCCAGCGGCGATCAGGGTGAGCTCGTGCCAGTGTGAGCAGGTGTTGAGCCAGCAAAGCCCTGCCTGCCCCCCGCCTCCCCCAGGCATCCTGGAGATCCGCTCTGTACGCGTGGGTGTCGTGGCCATCAAAGCAGTGTCGTCAGGTTTCTACGTGGCCATGAACCACCGGGGCCGCCTCTACGGGTCGGTGAGTGCCGGGTGGGGCTGGACGGCGCAGGCGGGCGGGGAGGGTCGGCCGGCCTCACACCCCCGTCAGCGGCTCTACACTGTGGACTGCAGGTTCCGGGAGCGCATCGAAGAGAACGGCCACAACACCTACGCCTCTCAGCGCTGGCGCCACCACGGCCAGCCCATGTTCCTGGCACTGGACAGGAGGGGGGGGGCCCGGCCGGGCGGCCGGACGCAGCGGCACCACCTGTCCACCCACTTCCTGCCTGTCCTGGTCTCCTGAGGCCCCGAGCGGCTCCTGAAGGTGCCCGGGCCGGCGGCGAGGGGCCCCAGCCACGCCCGTTCTTCCCCTTGCTGGCTCCGTGAGCGCTGAGTGCCCACTGTGTGCAGGCACTGGGGACACAGCACAGGAGCCCCTGGGGGAGCCCCAGCCTGAGGGGCGGGCGGCCACCAGTCAGGTCCAGTCCTGAGATGGGGCCTCGAGGAGCGAACAGCGCCTCCTGGGCTGAAGATGCGGACCCTGAAAGGTGGAGGAGGTGTCCCCGGCAGGGCCCCGCAGAGGCAAGCGCTCAGGGGAAGGCAGGAGAGAGAAGGGGAAGGGTGAGGAAGGGGCCGGGAGATGGTGACGTAGACCTCGAAGCCGTTCCTGTCCCGGGAATCTGCAGACTTGGTGCCTGACGAGGACAAAAGGACCTGCAGGTGGGACGGAGACGGGCAGGCATTGGGGTGGAGGGTCCGGGGCCCCAGTGTCCTCAGGGGGTCCCCACACAGGAAGCGGGAGGGTGAGAGCCAGAGAGAGATGGGAATGGGCTGTGCTGTGGCCATGACAGGCAGGAAGGGCCCCCAACCGAGGGATGTGGGTGCCTCCAGACGCTGGGAAAGGTGGGAAACGGTCCCCTGGAGCCCCCCCCGGGAGGGACAGGCACTGCCCTGTCTTGGTATTAGCCCAGTGGGACCCATCTTGCACTCCGTCCTACAGAACTGCCAGAAAATAAATGTTTTGCTTTAAGCTGTCAAGTGTGCGGTCCTTCGTTACTGCAATGCCAGAAATTCACAGTGTCTGAAATTGTTTCAACGATGACATAAGCCTCAGTGTTCCTTGGACCCCCCGGGAATGGCAGAGGCTGAGGGAAGGAGCCGTGCCGGTGCAGGGCAGGCCTGGGGGCTGTGTGCCACCACCCTGCAGGGTGCAGGGAGGGCCGGCCAAGGGGTGGAGGCGGCCTCACCGGTGCCCAGCGCTCCCCGGACGTCCTGATTCTGCTGGGGCTTCTCCCTGCAGCCCTGGGAGTCACACTCCAGCCAGAGAAAAGGGCAGAGCCTAGAGCTCAGGTCCACCCCTGCTCCACAGCCTCAGGCCAGGCACCGACCCCCTGCGCCCATCTCCAGGTCTGCACATGGGGTGACAGCACCATTGCCCGGGCGGGGAACATTCCTCCTGGTGAAGGGGACAGTCCCCAGGGATGGCCAGGGCTCCAGCCCCAGCCGCTGCCTTCCACATACATCCAGGACAACTGGGCCCGGGCAGCTGCTGGGAGCCTGAAAGGAAACACCCTTCTGGGAAGGGAGGGCTGTGCCCACCCCCCAAGAGCCTCTGCTCACCCTGCAGAGAAGGGGACCCCACCCCAGGGGACGCTTTTGGCTGGCATGGAGTGGGTGGAGGCCGGGGCCGTGCTCAGCACCCTGCCGCACCCAGGACGGCCCCAGGGTGGCAGTGTGAGGGAGCTCTGCCCCGCCGGCCAGCTCAGAGGGCATCGCTGCTTGAGTTCTGCTGCTTGGGGCTGCACATGGTCCACCGCTGAGGTAAAACCACTGCCGGCACCCACGCAGAAACGTTACATGTGCTGCAGAGAAAAGGGTCAGCAGTTCATTCTAAACCGGAACGTGAAACGAGCATGCAGCCAGCACTTCTGGGCACTGACAGCCCAGGGCAGAGACACCCCTGTTCACACGGAAGCAAGAACGCAGATGCTCTTAGCAGCTGATTCACAGGCCAGAACCTGGGTGCTTCCAGCATCCTCAGGCAGTGGGGCGGGGGCCCCACAACAGAGAGAGGAGCAGCCCGGGGGCACAGCACCAGCCACTCTCCAGGAAGTCGCCAGCAGCAAAAATGAGCCAACCCCAAACTGTTGCAAACTGTGCTTCCGCTTACACAAAACCCCTGAGTGACGGGGCCGACGGGGAGAGGTTGGCAGTGGTGCCAGGGGCCTGGGACACAGCAGTGCGGGCCTCACAGCGCCACCTCTGCCCGTGCAGCAGGCTCCCGGGTGGTGAAGGCACCGGGGTCAGCCACTTGTTACCGCTGTCTCATCTGCGAGCAATGCGGCCTCACGGCCCCCACCAGGGTGCCAGTGTCCTCCAGGCCCAGCGCCCTGAGGCTCGTGCCTGGGTGGGGCGACCTGGCCGGCCCTGCTCCTCCGGCCGCCCCGCAGGAGGGAAGTCCCAGCCTTGCGTGCATGCACATGTGTCCCAGCAGCACCTCTGACCATGGCCCTCCAGCTAAGGCCCCAGGCCTCCCCTGCCCCGCTCTCCCCTCCAGCTCCAACCCCCAAGAAGCACCATGGACGCATAGAACCTAAGCCTCGTCTCCCCAGACGCCTCCCGACTCAAAGCTTCCGTCTTTCCAACAGGAAGCCGGCTTCAGCCTGGAGGAGCCCCCACCTGCTGCCGCGGGAATGGCGCAGACTTGGCGCCTGAAACACATTGGTTCTCAGCGCAGAGGTCAGAAGTCCCGAAGTCAAGGATGATCCAGTCGCCTCCCTACGTCGGTGTCCTCAGTGCAACCTCGTCGCCGGGCGCCGAGCCTGCGGGTCCCGGGCAGGCGGCCTGGCCATTCCCGGGGCTGGCACTCTGCCCTGCGGACCACAGTCGCTGAAGTCACAGGGCTTCTCTCGGGCTCCAGAGGGCTCAGCATGGCGCTGTTTCTGCAGCAGGAGCCCAGAAGCTGCCAGGCACGGTTCAGACAGGCAGGATCCGAGGTGCCCGGCCGAGGGGGCTGACGCAGACACGTCGCGGGACACGCCGGTGAAGAGCATGGAGTGGAGCGGAGGGCAGGAGCTCTGGAGTACAGGTGGGGGCGGGGGCACGTGCCTCCCACTCACAGGAGCAGTCCACAGCGGAGTCTCCTCTTTGTTATCCATCTACACCGCCTGACGCCTGGGTCCCGGGATTGTGGGATTTTCAGCAACTGAGATGAACCCACCGCCCCGGCTCCCTGAGCCCGCACGCCCCCACACCCCACCAGCTGTGCCGGTGCCCGCTGCGCCCAGGCCAGGCATCCCACCGCCCTGAGCAGTGAGGCGCGGCTCTTCAGAAGGGCCCGGGCCCCGAGTGCTGGAGGGGCGACCAAGGGTGAGGTGGAGGTGCTGGGCCCTGACACTTTAACGCTCATAGCCCAGCAACACTGCCACCCTGCGGAGCGTCGCCAGGTCGGCCCTCCTGGGCCTGAGATGCGAGCTCGCTAGTGAGCCCTGGGCCCTGGGCCGCAGGCCCCGCAGGAGGCATAGACGCCTGGCGGCAGACGCGGCCCTGCAGAGCCCAGCCAGCCTCGCAGCTCTGCGGCCCTTTCCTCACACGCGGGCGCAGAAGGAAAGCCACGCCACCTGCTTCTCTTTGTAAGTGGTGTATTTTAAATAGCTTTCAAGATACACATATTTTTTCCTTTAAAAAAATCTGCTAGAGCAGTTTTGTTCTTGAATTTTGCTGGTCATCCTCATGGTCCCGAGCCCCCAAACTCTGGGTCGTGGAGGCGGCCGAGGCGGAGGCTGGGGGCCCACACGGCTGTCCTGGCGGTGCTCACAGCGCTGGTGGAGCAGCTGGGCCCCGTCTTGCCACAGATCATGCATGGCTGCCATGTGAGCTAAAACGTCCATTTATTTCAAAGCAGTAATAATTTAAAATTATAAAAATCTTTCCGCCGCTGAACGTTTAGAGGGTGAGGTTAGACAGGACAGGGAGGCTGGGGTGCCCCAGAGGGGACCGTGTGGCCACGCCTTCCCAAGCCAGGGGGCCGGTGGGCCGGGCCCGGGTCTTGCCCTGGAACAGGCTGGGCCGCAGTGCTGACCAGCCAAGAGCGGCACCGCGGGGGCACCCGGTCTGCAGGTGCCACGTGGCACCGGCTGAGGGTTTGGGGGAGAGGCCCCGCACTTCGCCACAGCCTCGGGCGCCGTGGGCAGGGGTGGGTGCCGGCCGATGCGGGCTCAGGAGTTACTTGTGGCGTTCTCATTGCTGGGCGAGCTGGAGGAGGAGGAGGAGGACGACGAGGAGAAGCTCACCCCAGTCAGGCCTGGGGGGTTCGTGGCCGTGTTCTGTCCCGTGAGGCTTTTTCGGCAGACGGGGCAGCTGTCGTGCTTTGTGGGGACAGAGGCGAGGGCGGGAAAAGGGGCAGGTTAGAGAGGGCAGGCGGCGGCGGCGAGGGCGGGCGGGCGGGCACTCACCTGCTCCAGCCAGGGCACGATGCAGCCGTCGTGGAACAGGTGGTTGCAGGGCAGCTGCCGCACGCGCTCGCCCAGCGAATAGTCGTCCTTGCACACGGGGCACTCGAGCCCAGAGCCTGTGGGGGGGTGCGGTCACGGTGCTGTGGGGGCCTGCCAAGCCTTCCAGGGCGCGCTTCTCCACAGCCTCGGCCAGAGGCCACCCCCGAGCTCAGCCAGGGGGTGTATGCCCTGTGTATGCCCCCGGGCCGCTGGAGGGACCTAGACGGAACGCTCTCCTCCAAGCCGACCTTCACAAAAATGCCCGAGGCCAGGCAACGGGACTCACGCCTGCGATCCCAGCACTTTGAAAAGCCGAGGCGGCGGATCACCTGAGGTCAGGAGTTTGACACCTGCCTGGGCAACATGGTGAAACCCCATCTCTACTAAAATTGTAAGTATTAGGCGGGCATGACGGCAGGTGCCTGTAATCCCAGCTACTTGGGAGGCTGGGGCAGGAGAATCGCCTGAACCCGGGAGGCGGAGGTTGCCATGAGTTGAGACCGTGCCACTGCCCTCCAGCCTGGGCCACAGAGCGAGACTCCGTCTCAAAGAAGACAAACACCCTGAAGGCAGAGGCGGTGCGGCTGGGCTCTCATACCTACGTGCTCCTCGGTGACGGGGACGGTGGGGAGGGCCTGGATTTTCTCTTTGTCTGCCGGTGGGGGGCCCGTGTTTTCAAACTGATTGAGGAGCTGAAAGACAAGAGGCGAGAGTGCAGGAGCTCCTCAGGGGCCCGGCCCGGGGCTCGGAAACTCGAGGCTGCAGAACCTGCAAAAGCACCGAGGCCGCGTTTGTCCTGGGCCTGGGGCCCCTGGAGCCCGCCCCGGGGTGAAGGCCACCGTGGCACCCACGTGGCACTGCCCTGCTCCCGGGTCCCTGCTGGCAGAGTGGGGTGGGCTGCTGTGAGGGGCAGGCCCTGCCAGTGACCAAATGCTCCAAGGGCCCTCAGCGAGGCTGGGACTGGCAGCGCTTGGAACCAGGTCAGGGTGCGACCTCTCAGGAGAGGGGCTGGGGACCGAGTGGCTGCGTGAGTCCTCTGCGAGGTTTTACTACAGCGTTCCTCCGCGTGAACTCAGGAGGAGAAGCCCCAAGGGTGCCAAGACTCAGAAACGGCAGAAGGAAGGCCGGAGTTGCCTCCATGCCCAACCCCCCTTGACCTTGTGGGGCTTCTTGGGTCTGGGCAGCCCCGCCCCGCACCCAGAAGGCACTCCGGGCAGTGGCCACACTGTACCTGTGTGATGATGGCGTCCAGGCCGTTGGCCCCCCAGGCGTAGTCCATAGGGTTTGAGTGCAGAACTCCCCTGGGGGTGGAAGGTGGGGTTCGAGTGGCTGAGGGGCGGCTAGGGCAGGTGCCTCCCCCACCCCTCTCAACCAGGGGTACCGGCTGGGGGTGGGGACAGGAGCCCCCACCTACTCACCAAGGACCTAGGCTGGGGATGGTGGCGGGTGTGATGATGCCGTTAACGAGCTGCTGGATGATCCTGGAAAAGAGGGGCCAGTCATGGGGCGAGGCCGCCCCACGTGCAGGAGAGGGCCAGGCTTGCCAGGTCCGTGGTGGGCACCAAGGGCAGAGCCAGCATCGGCTTCTAAATTAGCTTCTATTTACTTGTTTTTTCATGAGCAGGATCTCACTCTGACGCCCAGGCTGGAGAGCAGCGGCTCCATCTTGGCTCACTGCCGCCCCGGCCTGCTGGGCTCATCCTCTGCCTCAGCCTCCCGAGAAGCTGGGGCCACAGCAGAGCTCCACCGCTCCTGGCTACCTCTTCAGAGTTAGAAACAGGGCCCCCATGTTGCTAGAATGCTTGTGAAAGCCTGTTCTCAAGTGATCCTTCCTCCTCAACCCCTCAGAACACAGGGATCACAGCGCTGAGCCACACGCCTGGCAAAACTAGCCACTTTTAAAGATGACTTTTCCAGCAGGTGAGACACGCAACCACAGAAGGATCAACAGCCAAGAGTGGGCCCAGAGACTTTCGCCAGGCTCTGTTCCACCAGAGTGGGCCCCAGCGATGTCCTCCAGGCTCTGTTCCACCAGAGTGGGCCCCAGCGATGTCCCCCAGGCTCTGTTCCGCCAGCAGTGGGGCCCAGCGACGTCCCCCAGGCTCTGGTCCAGGCCAAGGCCAGGACAGCGTTTGACAACACGGACGTGGACAGCAGCCTCCCGTGCACGTGGGCCCCACTCTGTGGTCGGCCCACACACCCGGAATCAGCACACTTCTGTCTCCGAAGGGCCATGTGGGGCCCCTTCTCCCAGTGGGACACAGCCCGAGGCTCTCGGAGAGTGCGTGGGCCGGCTCGGGGGTGCTGGAGCGCCTGGCCAGGCGGTCTCTCAAGAGAGCCTGCAGATGACGCGGGCTTCCATGGAACCCGTGCTGGACTCTAAGCACCGGAACCTACAACCTCACTGCGTGGAGCCCTCTCGGCCACCCCCAGGGCCCCCTCACCCTTCCAGCGTGGGGACGCCTTCGTGTCGGCCGGTGGCCCGCCGCGTGGTGAGGCGGGCGCGGGGCTGCCGGGCGCCGTACCGGTGCCGGGACTGGTGCTCTCGCTCCCGCCGGCTCTCAGGGTCCCTGCCGTCGTCAGCCTGCGCCCCGGGAGGGAACGTGGGGATCTCGAAGCTGTCGCCAAAGATGCCGAAAGCAAACTGTCCGTAGCCCTGAGGCAGCGTGAACAGGTGCTGGTCCACGTTCTGGGGAGAGGAGGGGGGTGTGACCTTGGCGAAGGCTCAGCGGCCGGGGCGGCCAAGGGGGCTCAGGCCCCTGCAGTCTGCTGGAGGCGCCGGGGAACCAATACGAAGGAGAAAACAGGCAGAGACGCCTCGACAGAAGTTTCACCTTCACGTGAGAAACCATCAGCCCAACCAAGCAGCACGGGCCACCCGTGAGCCCCGGCCCTGGCCCCGGCAGGGACACATGTCCTCTGCTGTGCAGGCAGGGAGAGCCCTGGGAGGTGAGTTGGGCCCCGAGCAAGGCCGACAGGCTCAGGAGCACGGCAGGGGGCAACTCACCTCCAGTGGTGGCCGGCTCTGGTCCGTGGGGGCTGCGGAGGGGGCAGAACCATTTTCTGTGCTCCTGGGGAGAGAGTACGTGTCAGCAGCAAGAACCACCCCGGGTCCCCACGTGCCAGGCGCTCCCTCCCCTCAAAAGCCTGTGTTGGGAAAGCAGAAATTGTCCTCAGCACAGCTTCCTGCCTGCCACCACCTCAGGACAAAACCCTGCGGTCACGATGGAAACACCGCAGACCTAGGGAGTCCCCTGGGCCACCCTCACCACAGCGCCACATGGAGCCGACCCTGACGTGTGTGGGTGGCCTCACACCAGCATCTGGAGCCATAACCCGCTGTTTATTCCCTCGCCCGTAATCCACAAGGTGTCTGTAAACGGGTGCAGACCCCAACAACCTCCCGGGTGTGAGGACGTGCACAGAGCCCCCACGGCCCCTACCCGAGGGCCTGGGTCACCAGATCAGGCGCTGAGGCTCGGGGAATTGAGTGGCTGCACAGGGCCCTGGCCTGGTCATCACAGACCACAGGTCACCGGCCCTCCCCTCTGGCCCCGACCCGGCCATCACAGATGGGAACGGCATGCTGTGGCCTGCACAGAGGCAAGCGCTCTGAGCCACGGGCGTCATACCCTGCTGGCCACAGACCCAGCGGGCCCTCTACCCCTCCAACGCCTCTTCCAGCCTCTGGAACAAGGGGCTGTATTACCTGGTCTCTTCTGGAAGCTCCTCGATGAAACCAGACTCGCATCTTGGGCAGGTATAATCCTGCAGGAGAGAACGGGAGGCACCACCTCAAGGTCACCTGCAAAATCCCCTCAGGGGTGAGGACAGAGGGGCTCTTGGCCCAGCAGTCTCTGGCTGGCCAGGCACTCGCAGGCAGGGGCCACTCCCGATCCGTGGGTCCTGGCAGGCAGGGCCCTCAACAAGGCCGAGGAAACCTGGCTCTGCCGGCCACCAACTGATCCTGCTATGGCTCCCAGTGATCTGTGCCACCCCCGCCTGCCCCCCCATGGCAGGCATCGCCAGTGCCCTGGCACCTCCTCGCACAGGAGGCACTGCCCGGACATCACAGAGGGGCATTTCCAGAATGCTGTGGCAGCCCCACACCGCCCGTTCCCCTGGCTGGGGGGAGGCCATGCCCATGCTGGCCATGCCCATGCAAGACCCCATCCCCAGGTCCCCCTACAGCCAAGGACCAATGCAAGGCCCACACGGCGATGTCCCAGAGGACAGCTGTATGTGAGCCCCAAAACCAAGTTCACATCTCCCCAGAACTGGCCTCAAGCCACAGCCTTGCCAGGCAGGCCACACAGCGGTTTAGAAGCCGGACCCTGCAGACCTCACCCTGGGCTGGAAGGGCTGCTGGAGGCACCAGCTTGCGGGGTGGGCCCCTAATGGATGGCTTGGCCCTTGCTGATGCGGAGCGCCAAGTGTTCGTAGGACGTGGGCTGAAAAGCATGTGGTGCCTCCGGCCTAGCAGGATCCAGGCAGATGCCGGCGCCATGCTTCCTACGTGGCCCAGAGAACCGGAAGCCACATCAGCCTCTCTCTGCAAATTACCCAGTCTCAAGTTCCTTACAGCAACGTGAAAATGGCCTTACACAGCACATGTCATCAGTCAGGGACTCGCAGCGGGGTCCCCAGGTCAACCCCAGGTAACACAGACAAAAACAGGAGGAGGCTCCCACGGTGCATGGGGCACTGCTGTGAGGGGAGCCAAGGTGAACCTCAGGCTCTACGGATGCAGGTTCCACGGGGACCCCAGGGTCTGAAGATGCAGGTTCCATAGGGAACCCCAGGCTACGGGGATGCAGGTTCCATGGGGGACTCCACGCTACAGGGATGCAGGTTCCAAGGGGACCCCAGGGTCTGAAGATGCAGGTTCCATAGGGAACCCCAGGCTACGGGGATGCAGGTTTCCTGGGGACCCCAGACTCTGGGGACACAGTTTCTTGGTGACTGGAACTTGGCCAGCTGTGGTCCCCTCTCCAGCAAGCATGATCCCAGCCTCACCCACTGACTCTGGGGCAAAATGGGGGCCTGGAGGGCAGTGCCCAAGGGGAGAGCCAATAGCTGGGTCCTGCAGCCCACACTGAGTCATGCCCGCCTCACTGTTCCTGTGAAGCACAGACTAGGCGGGCAGAAGAGGCTGGGACCAGGTGACCAAAGGACCCCAGGAGCATGCGAACCAGCCTGAGGGGAGAAGAGCAGAGGGTGACGAGACATTATCTACAATATATAAAAAGTGCTGGCCAGGTGTGATGTCACACCTGTGAGGGGCTGAGGCGGGTGGATCACCTGAGGTCAAGCGTTAGAGACCAGCCTGGCCAACATAGTGAAACCCCGTCTCTACTAAAAATACAAAAATTAGCTGGGTGTGGTGGTGCACACCTGTAATCCCAACTACTCAGGAGGCTGAGGCAGGAGAATCACTTGGACCTGGGAGTGAGCCAAGACTGCGTCATTGCATTCTAGCCTGGGTGACAGAGTGAGACTCCACCTCAAAAGAAAAATAAATAAATAAGTGGCTGGGTGCAGTGGCTCACACCTGTAATCCCAGCACTTTGGGAGGCCAAGGTGGGTGGCTCATGAGGTCAGGAGTTCCAGACCAGTCTGACCAACGTGGTGAAAGCCTGTTTCCCCTAAAAATACAAAAATTCGCTGGGCATGGTGGCACGAGCCTGTAATCCCAGCTACTCAGGAGACTGAGGCAGGAGATTCACTGAAATCCAGGAGGCAGAGGTTGCAGTGAGCTGAGATCGAGCTACTGCACTCCAACCTGGGAGACAGAATGAGACTTTGTCTCAAAGACAAACAAACAAAAAAGACACCCCAGCTAGGTGTAGCAGCATGCCTGTGATCCCAGCACTTTGGGAAGCTGAGGTGGGGAGATCATTTTGAGGTCAGGAGCTTGAGATGAGCCCAGCCAATACGGCCAAACCCCATTTCTACAAAAAACAGACTAGCTGGATGTGCTGGGGTGTCCCTGTAGTTCCAGCTACTAGGGAGGGGGAGGCAGGAGGATCGCCTGAGTCCAGGAAGTCCCACCACTGCACTACAGTCTGGGTGACAGAGCAAGACCCTGCCTCTAAAAAGAAAGAAAAAGAGAAACAGACAACCCAGCTAAAAGCAGGCCAGGACCCGTAAGGGGCATGCCTCCAAAAACGTGCAGTGGAAAAGCAGCTGCCACCACAAGTCCTGTGGAGCCGGCCAGCATCAGCGAGATGCCCCTTCCCAGGCCAGTGAGGAGGAGGCGCGCAACCCCACCCAGGCCTGCCGGGAGCCCAGAAGTCCCCGAGATGGGATGACCCCACGGCCCAGTGCTTTCCCTCCAGGCACACACCAAAGAGGAAGACGACACTCGCCACCAAAGCTGGCGGTGGATGTTCACAGCAGCACAGGTCAGTCTCACCCACAGGTGGAAACGGCTCAAAGCAGGCACAACCACGGAGAGGGGCAGGGTTGAGACCCGGCCGGGCGCGGGGGGGGGCGGGGGGGGGGAGGGGGGGGGGGGGGGAGTTGGGGAGAGATAGCATGGGGAGAAATGCCAGATACGGGGGGGGGGGGGGGGTGGCACACCCTGAGGATGTCCCGCCCAGTAGGGACGCCAGACACAGAAGGCTTCGCAGCGTGCGGACCCACTTCTATGAAACATCCAGGACAGGCGGATCCAGAGAGAAGGGATTCTGGGTGCCGGAGCCTGGGGGGGAAGGGGAGTGACGGCTGATAGGGACGAGGCTGGTCTCTTTTTGGGGTGATGGGAACGCTCTGGAATTGGACTACGGTGGTGGTTGTGCAACTTTATGAACAAACGACAAACATTTTAAACAGGTGGGTTGTATGGTGTGTGAAAATATCAAAATAAAGCTATTAGAATACGTAGGCCCAGTGGTCCCAGCTACTAGGGAGGCTGAGGTGGTCGGACGCTTGAACCCAGGAGGTAGAGGCTGCAGTGGGCCGAGGTGGCCGCAACAGAGCGAGGCAGCGTCTCCAAAAGAAAAAGAAAGGGCTAGGCGCGATGGCTCATACCTGTAATCCCAGCACTTTGAGAAGCCAAGGCGGGCGAGTCCCTCGAGGTTAAGAGTTCGAGACCAGCCTGGCCAACGTGGTAAAACCCTGTCTCTACTAAAAATACAAAAATTAGCTGGACATGGTGACACATGCCTGTAATCCCAGCTACTCAGGAGGCTGAGGCAGGAGGATCGCTTGAACCCGGGAGGTGGAGGATGCAGTGAGCTGAGACTGCACTATTGCAGTCCAGCCTGGGGAACAGAACAAGGGTCTGTCNAAAAAAGAGAAACAGAAGAAAAAGAAAGAAAGGAGAAACAAAAAAAGAAAAAGAGAGAAAAAGAAAGAAGCAAGCCAGAGGCGAGCCAACACCCACCACCCACAGCCCTGTGCTCAGAAGCAGGGGCGGCTCTGCCACAGTGGCTGTGGCACCCCCCCAGGCATAGGTTTCTTGGGGGTGTGTTTAGGGTGTCAGGACTTAGATGCCCCATTTAACTATGTTGAGACTTCACAGTCAAATCTGAACCCCTGGTTTCTGTGGATGTCAGGTTTGTCAGGGCTCCTCTGGGCTGAGGGTCTCCAGGCGTCTGCCCGCCAGCTGACTGGGAGCCCAGGGCCACTCCATTGCCTGCGTGGGTCTCTGGCACTGGCATGGTGGGCTCAGGGCAGAGGCTCTCCCTGCAGGGCTGGCTCCCAAGGCTAACACCACCCAGTCGACCTGGAGCAGCTGCGCTGGCCCCGCTCAGGACAGGATGTGAGTCAGCTGTGCCGCCACCCAGACCGCTGTCTCTCCTGCCAGGTGCACCCGCCGGGATGGGCAGCCCCGGAAGGATCTGAGGGAGAAGACGTCTCCCTCTGAGGAACTGAGCCTGCCAGCCCCAGCCCCGAATCTCTCCCGGGCAAGCGCGGAGCCCAGCACAGCACTCGTGAGGGCTCTGCACACGCTCAGAGGCCCAGCCCCAAATCTCTCCCCAGCAAGCGCGGAGCTCCGCACGGCACTCATGACGGACCCGCACACACTCAGAGGCTGTTGTGGTCCCGATGTGCGGAGCTCAGCCCCTATGCATCACCTGGTTTTCTATCCTGCTCCCCGCCACCCGCACTGCCGCTCATGACAGCCCGACCTGGCCACATGCACACTTCTCTGCCCCAGCCCTGGCCTCCTCTTGGCCCCAGCTGTCCCGCCCACAGCAGCCGTAGGACCTGGTGCCACCACGCTGCCCAGAACCGCACCCACTCCACAGTCAAGGCCTGTGCACATCTGCCTGCTGCTGGAATACCCACCCCAGGGGGTTCAAAGGTCACCTCTTTGCTCCAAGCCTCCACCCTGTCATGGAGGATGGCCTCGACGCTCACTCGTGTCTAAAATCCGCTGTTGTCAAGGACACCAAGGGCTGCCACCCAACTCCTGGGCTCTGTCCCTCTGCTTGCAGGTGGTGGGAGGGGATGCAACTGGGGTCTCCAGCCGCCCTCTTGCTCCAAGGGCTCAGCCCAGAGATGGCTCGGTTTCATATGAAACCGCAGAGACCACAGGTAGAAGCGCCCAGGCAAGGGGGCCCGGTGTGCACTGGGGGACCCCACAGAGGCTCCACTGGAGCTAGCGGAGGACAGCTCCCAGGAGTGAACCTGTTTACCTCTCCCTTGGAGGACAGGTGAAGGAGACCAGATCTCCCCATGTCGTCACCATAGCGACAGCTGGCCAGGCAGCAAGGGTAGGAGGAGCTGGCCTCCACTGCACAGCCCTGGGAGAGCCGCCACCACCACATCCGCAGGTGGGACCTGGCAGGGCGGCAGGAGCCCTTCATCCACAGGGCCTGCACATCCTGAGGACCTAGGGCCAGGCACATGGAGTGAGCTGGGGAAACTGCTGGCCCCAGATGACCGCCCAGCGACGGTGACTCAGGTCCCATGGGCAGCAGGCCCCTCCGGCAGCTGTACGCATCAGGAGGCCCCAGGGAAGGTCATGGTGCAGCCATCGGCGGGAGCCCCGGGACTAACTACTGCTTTCCTACAAGAGCCCAGAGCTTCCCAGCGGATCCACAGCATGTGAGCCCCACAGCATGTGAGCCCCACAGCCCCAGAGGCATGGGCACGTGCGGCGCCTTGCACCCCTTCCTTCCCGCGCCTGCAGCTGCCACCACACCCCACATTCACACTGTCAGTCCTGGGCCTCCTGGGGCGGGCTGGACGGAGAAGGCATGAGCAAAGCCACTGCCTGGACCTGCTGGGGCCTGTGGGGGCTCCGCCTCACATCCCAGAGGTGCCAAGGCCCAGGCCTGGAACTCTGCCTTCTCCTTCTTCCCAGGAGGCTTCAGGCACTGCCATAGGGACCGGGACCCCACACGTGCCCATACGTGCCAGTGCTTGGGTGCTACAGCTTGGCAGAGGCTCAGAGGAAGGTCTTCATGGTGGCAGAGTTCCAAGTGGGAGGAAATTCAGCACCTGCCCAACGCAGACCCCTGTGCCAGCCTGCCCAAGAGGGTGGGGCCGACATCCATAGGTTCCCGGGTACTGCTAGCACCCGATGCCACGCCAGGCTCCATGCTCACAGGGTGCTGTTGGGAGCCAGTTCCCGAGAACCCAGCCATGTGGAGCCACTCCAGGGTGCTGGCCGCAAGTCACCGTCACAGTGTCTGGCACAGCCGCAGACACACAGAGCAGGCGGCAGCCACAGACAGACACCGCACAGCCTGGGAGGACTTTGGCTGTCGTCTGAAGATTGTGGCCAGGGCTGCTCAGGAGGCCTGGGGGGGCCAGGCCACTGCAGGGGTGAGGGAAAGACAGGGTGGGCTGCGGGGCAGGGGAGAGGGTGAGACAGGGTGGGCTGCGGGGCAGGGAAGAGGGGGCAGCTGGGGAGACTTCCTGCCCAGCGCCAACAGTGACACAGGCTGCAGCAGCCTTCGCCTCCCGGAGGCCCCCGCCCACGCAGCTCTCCCCCATCACCGTGGGCAGCAGGACCTGGCACCCCCTGCTGTCCTCTCATCACCACTGGGGGACACTGCAGACAGCGCAGGTGCTGGGGGAGGGCGGTCGGCAGGCAGAGCTGGGACTGCCCTAGAGACCACCTGGAGACAGGGAATTCAGGGCTGAGCCCGGCACCCAGGGCCACCACCCAAGCCCACGCGGCTACCGGGGGCGCAGTGCCCTCAGTGAGTCCCTGCCACGGGGCACTCTCGCCCGAACCCCACAGCCACAGTACCACGGCCAGCACCTCCTCAGCGGGGTTGAGTCTGGGTCTGTGCAGCAGCCTGCGGCCTGAGCTCCAGTCGGCCTGGTTCCCGCAGGATGCACCTCACTCCAGCTGAGGCTTCCTTTGCTCAGGCGCCCAGAGGCTCTGGTCATCGCCTTTCTTTTTTTTTTTTTT